>NC_079396.1:4724877-5024877 GCF_029220125.1 Pseudoliparis swirei
CTGTGACTCTAATAAAACTCTAACTGTGACTCTAATAAACCCCTAACTGTGACTCTAATAAAACCCTGACTGTGACTCTAATAAAACCCTGACTGTGACTCTAATAAAACCCTGACTGTGACTCTAATAAAACCCTAACTGTGACTCTAATAAATCCCTGACTGTGACTCTAATTGTGTTACTTCCTACCGTGGAAGCCATATATTGACCAGCAGAGGGAGGAAATGTCAGCGCTGCCAGGAAGAGGGCCACCGCGCCGGAGTAGAGCGCCTTCCTGCAGAGATCCACATGCACAGGCTCCATTGTTATGATGTCACTTCCATTTGAGTGACTCCTATTGAGATGTAAATGCATTCCAAAGGGCGGACGTTCTCCCAATATACATGGCAGTGAGTAATTCAAATCATGGCATGTCATATCCGAGACGATAGGTGGCTGCTTGTTCACATTAACTTATGTCACAACACCCTGAGTGTTAATAGGAGTACAGCGACGCAATTCTCGAGCATCGCAAAAGACGCAAGTCCAGTTTGCAATATTTCAGAATTACATGCCGTCGAGAGCCTAACTATCAGGGACCGAGCTATCAGGATCAGTGGTACGGATCGACGGACCGCACACACACCGACCGACTAAGGTGTTTTTAAACGGATTTCATTCGATTTCAGTCCGATAAACCAATTGCGTTGCATGTAACATGCACAGTGTGACTTCATTGCACTCATCATCAGCACTGAAGCAGCTGTGATGCTTTTCAGATCCACGCTTTCAAAGGTTTACGATGTCTTACACTATGAAAACGATTGTTTTATGTATTTTTTTTCAACATTGACCAAATGGATTCAGGGGCAAAGAGATTTAAAATGCTTTTTAAGAAAGACACCATGGTTTCTGCGTCATTGGCCCGTCTATCCTCTTGAACTAAAAACCCTAAAAATATCTCAGGAGTCTGCCTCACAGTGCGGATGACTCAATGACTCATCACTTCTCGCTGTCAGAGCTCTCACTCCGTCGTCAGCATTTTGAGGACGACGCCGTTGGTTTTGGTGAATTGCAGCGTGCGCCGGTGGAAGAGGAGGAAGCAGCGGCTCGCGGCTCCACACAGCAGCCTGCAGACAGAGGGGGCGGGGGGGGGGCATATTTAATCTTCAGGGAAGGCGATGAGGAGGAGGAGGAGGGGGAGGAAGCCAGGGAATGATTGACTTGAAGAAACAAAAACAACTCTGAATGCTGTTTATGCAGATAAACGGTCAAAGACTTTTTCATTATGACTGAATACCAAAATGTCCGTTTTTGTATTCGTGGGACTCGAGTCAGGTGGAGAGGACTCGTTTAACAATGCAGATGAAATACACTCACCCCAGGAAGGCAAACAGAAGAAGCTCCAGTGGGTAGAAAGGTAAGGCAGGAGGGAAATTAGTTTTGAACAACGCCTGAGGAGTCTCTGTGGACACGAAAACAAATTGAAGTCATCCCTCTTATTTCTCCCACGGCCTCTCAAAATCCAATCTTCCCTCCCTTTATTGCACTTGAGATTTTATTGAAATTCTCCCTCTGTCAGCGGGAAATGTTTCTGCTAATCTTGACCAGGCTGATGCTCCCAGTCGTTGTCACGACGAATAATTAGATGGCTGTCATCATCGCTGACAAGCTCAAATGAACAAAGCCTTACTTTTATTTTGAAAACGTGTATGTCAGCCGACCTTCAAACGAGACGTCCTCCCATGGGAGGAGAAGGACTTAAAGGACCAGTGCGTGGGATCTAGTGCCATCTGGTGGTGAGATGGCATATTGCAAATGACTGAATCCTCCTCCGCCGCCGCTCGCCCCTTCCTTTCCACAACTACGGTGGCCTTCAGGTAACGTGAAGAAAAAAATGCACAAGGCTCTCGCTCGAATCAGTGTTTGGATTGTCCCTTCTTGGCTACTGTAGAAACATGGCGGCGCAACATGGCCGACTTGGTGGAAGATAATTATCCCTACTTAGATAACAACAAATCATTAAAAGGTAACCAAAAACACAACAATTCATAGTTCCAGGTGAGTGTTCACTATTTTATCCTACACACTGGAGCTTTGAACCAAACGTAATTTAAATTTTTTTTGCATTTTAATATGACCATGCATATTGGCAAACATATATCACCCCCAGGACAACTTTCTCCCGGTCACTCCCCTGCACACCTCTTTATACTTCATATTTAATATTTAATTTCACATTACACTTTAACACACATTACACTTTAACACACACTTGCAGTACCTTGTCTACAGCACTGTTATCTGTTTGTGCACTTTTATTTTATACCATTGTAAATGTAATGTTTTGCAGTATGTTGACTGTTGATTGTTGTTGGTTTGTTTGTTTGTCTAATGCAGTGATTTTCAACCACTGTGCCGGGTGTGCCGTGGGAAAATGTCCAATTTCACTTAATCGGTCCAAAAAATATATTATTTAGTTGTCGCAAATAATTTGCCTCTGAGCCTGTAATATAGCGGCTGGCCTAGTAATTAAATGCTCTTCCGTGCCAGTAGGTGGCAGTAGGTAGCTAATTACTTGAACATCTAAAATAGTAGAATTAGATGACGCACTGGAGACACTGTGGTGGAGAACGGCGATGGAGAAATATTTCCCCAAAAAAAGAGCAGACTGAACTGACATTTTGTTATTGTTTTGGTGTTGGTGTGACACAGGATTTTTTTTATTGCAAGAAATGTTCTGGAGTTGAATTTTTTTTTGAAAAACACTGGACACAGCAGCCACCAAGTAAAATTATTCATGTGTCTAACACACGGAGCAAATAAATGTTTATGATTCTGATTCTAAAAAACTTATTTTACACATACTTAGGGATGATTTCAGCACATTTATGAAGCCAGAAGTATGTGGACATTTTAAAACAATGGGTCTTATTTTCCCCACTCATCTGGAAGGTTCCGTTACCTCCATCTCCACTCCACACGGGCAGCAGGCGGAACGCGCCGCCCGCAGGCGGAGCGGAAGAAAAAAACAGTAGTGCTCCAGAGAAGTCACTTTAGACCACAGGTTGTCAAACCCAGTTATGTGGCCTGAGGCATGTCATCACCTTTTCTTTCAGAATTTAAAAAACATTCCCCTGCTTTTATTTTGAAGGTTTCAAATGAAATGGATTAATGTTGTAATATAAACATTTTCTAATGTACAATATTTCTACACTCAAATAAATAATAATCAAGCAAAGAGAGAGTGTTTATAAAAGTGCCGCCCTTTAAGAGGGCAGCCATGACGGTGAAAATGGGTTTGACACCCTTGCTTTAGTTGTTATTCAGCTGATCTGGAGCCAAGCCAACTGAATAAACTAAAATTCATAGTGTCGGCGGTACTGTGCTGCAGGTATACTGAGCATCACACTAATGTGCAGGATGTGCAGGATAACGATGCAGAATCACTTCAGCTCTCTCCAAGGGAACATAACAAGTATCAATTTCCAGGCTACTGCATTACAGTACAATATGATACGCTAAAATCATGCTGTACTAGTGTGTTCTTTCAAAGGGAGTAGCATACCAAAATGCAAAGGCCGAAGACTGGCTCAGAAATACATTTAAAATACATAGCTTCTCTCTGAATTACTGCAGCAGCCGATACATAACCACTGCTCACCACTGATACCTCCACCGCCCGACTTAGGCCGGGCAACATCCGCCTAACCTACCCTCCCCATGAGAGCGGGAGAGGAAGTCGGCCACGACCATCTGCGTCCCGGCCTATGGATCACCTTGAAATTAAAGGCTGTAAAGCCAGATACCACCGAGTGATTCGGCTGGTATCTTTCATGCGGTGGAGCCATTGAGCGGGCGTGGTCCGACCAGAGGGTGAATGAGCGTCCCAGGAGGTAGTAGCGCAGGGAGTCGACCGCCCACTGGATGGCGAGGCACTCCTTCTCCACCGTGCTGTACCTGCCTCCCTCTCCGACAGCTTGCGGCTGATGTACAGCACGGGCGGTCAAACCTCTACCTGCTGGGACAAAATGGCCCCAGCCCTCTGTTCGACGCATCAGTCTGCAGAGTAAAAGCGAGAGAGAAGTTAGGTGTGTGAAGGAGTGGTTCCCCACAGAGAGCTTGCTTTACCTCCTCAAACACCAACTGGCACCGCTCCGTCCACTGGACCGGATCTGAGGCACCTTTCCGGGTCAGGTCAGTCATGGGGCTGGTCAGCTCTGCAAAGTTCGGGATGAACCGCCTGTAATAGCCCGCCAGCCCCAAAACTGCCTCACCTCTTTTTAGTCTTGGGCGCGGGCAGGCTGCGATGGCGGCGGTCTTGTCCACCTGAGGCGCACCTGCCCGGCGCCCAAGTGGTACCCCAGATACCGTACCTCCCTCCGTCCAACTGCACACTTCCCGGGTTGGCCGTAGCCCCGCCTGCCTCAGGGACTCCAGTACGCGCCCACCCGCTGCATATGCTCCGCCCAGGTGGTGCTGTGTATGATCACATCATCCAGGTAGGCGGCAGCATATGCAGCGTCGGACGCAGCACCCGGTCCATGAGGCGTTGAAAGGTGGCTGGGCCCCAACAACCCAAAGGGAAGCGTGGTGAATTGGTATAACCCAAACGGAGTGGAGAAGGCCGTGTTTTCCTTAGACTCTGGCGACAGAGGAATCTGCCAGTAGCCCTTGGTTAAATCCAGTGTCGTAAAGAAACACGCAGTGCCCAGTCGGTCCAGGAGCTCGTCGACCGGGGCATTGGGTAAGCATCGAACCGTGACACATCGTTCACCCTGCGATAGTCCACGCAGAACCGAATAGACCCATCCTTCTTGACCACAAGAACAATGGGGCTACACCAGGCACTGTGGGACTCTTCTATTACCCCCATCTCCAGCATTACCGCTAATTCCCGCTGAACCACCTTTCTCTTGTGTTCAGGTAACCTGTAGGGTCGTAACCGCACCGCCACGCCCGGAGGAGTCTCAATCTGGTGCTCTATGAGGTTTGTGCGTCCTGGAAGGAGAGAAAACACATCAGCAAACTGTTTTTGCAACCGGGCAATGTCTGTTTTCTGGGTCCCGGAGAGACTGTCTTCACAAAGGAGCGAGGCCGGATTGGTGGATTTTGGGACCTCAGGCCCCAGCTCCTCTCTCTCAGATACCGAGGACACCAGAGAAACAGACTCCGCCTCCCTCCATGCTTTTAGGAGGTTGAGGTGGTAAATCTGTGTAGCTCCGCCCCTATCAGAACGCACCACCTCATAGTCAACATCCCCCACTCGCCGTGTGACCACAAAGGGCCCTTGCCACTTGGCGAGGAGTTTAGAGCTGGAAGAAGGAAGCAATACAAGTACCTTCTCTCCCGGTGTGAATTGTCTCAGCCTGGCACCTCTGTTGTACAGCCGCTGCTGACGCTCCTGGGCCTGGAGCAAATTCTCACGTGACAGCTGACCCAGGGTGTGGAGTTTTGCTCGCAGGTCCAGGACGTGTTGGATCTCGTTTTTACTGGTGCTCGGCCCTCCTCCCAGTTTTCTTTAATGAGGTCGAGCACCCCATGAGTCCTGCCGAACAACAGTTCAAAGGGAGAAAATCCCGTGGAGGCCTGGGGAACCTCCCGTACTGCAAACAACAGAGCGTCAAGCCATTTATCCCAATTACGTTCATCGTCATTAATAAATTTACGGATCATGGACTTCAAAGTTTTATTCAGACGCTCCACCAGACCGTCGGTCTGTGGGTGGTACACAGTGGTCCGAATAGACTTGATGCCCAGTAACCCGTAAAGTTCTCTCAGTGTTCTTGACATGAACTGGGTGCCCTGGTCCGTCAGAATCTCTTTCGGGATTCCGACTCGGGAGATGACCTGAAACAGCGCCGCGCGACACTCTTTGCAGAAATGTTGCGCAGGGCACCGCCTCCGGTATCGTGTTGCGTAATCCACGAAGACTAACACAAAGCGATATCCGCGTGCACTCCGGTGAAATGGCCCGATGAGGTCCATAGCGATTCGCTCAAATGGAACCTCCATTAATGGCAGAGGGCGCAAAGGTGCCCTCGGAATGGCCGGAGGGTTTACCAATTGACAGTCCGGGCAGGACGCACACCAACGGCGCACATCCGCCCGGATGCCCGGCCAATAGAATCGGGTCATTATCCGTCCAGAGTTTTATCATATCCCATGTGACCAGCCATCGGGTTATAGTGAGCCGCCTGGAAAACCATTTCCGGCGGCTCTTGCACCAGCAACTGGGTGCTTTCCTGCCCTGTGTGAGTGTCACGGCTCACTCTGTACAGTCTGTCCCTGATCAATGTGAAGTGCGGATAGGTCTGCGCTGCGTCAGGCGCACCAGCTGACCATCAATTCGTATCACTTGGTCAAAGGCTGAGCGTGAGTATCATCCCGAGACTGTTCGGTGGAAAATCTTCCATGGAGTGAAACTCGGGAGCCGGAGGAGTCGCCTAGGAGGCTCCCCGGTTCCCCTCCCGCCTGCAGTGTCGGACAACCTCGCGTCACCGCTGAGCACGGCGCACACCCGCATGACCCTGTCTGCCGTGAACGCACCCGCAGCCTTCCCCATTAATTTGTCAAAGCCCGCCAATCGATTCCCAAGATTAAGTGCGTAAGGCGGAGCTAACCGCAACCTTCACGTTATGCTTTTTCCCCCCGTATCTAATCTCCGCTGACACTATGGGATACTCGTGAATGTCCCCATGCACACACCTTATCTTCACCCACAATGCCTCCACCAATGCCCCTGGTCGAACCAGGCTCTGGTGGATCATAGACTGTGTACAGCCGGAATCCACCATTGCCTGATGTATACCCCCCTGGATTCTTACCGGTATGCGGTATGTCGCTCCCGGACCTGGGGAGGGTGTTGGAGAGCCGGCAACCCGGATCACCTGGCCCACCTCCATCAGCGGACACTCCCGCCGGATGTGTCCGGGCTGTCTGCACCTCCAACACACCTGCCCTGGTGTTTGAGGGACTACCTGTGGGTTGGGAAGGGTGCCGGTGTTCGCTGGGGCCTGTATGGGTCGCGTCGGTCTGTCCGGAGCCAGTGAGCTGTCGCTGTCCACCTGCCCGCCGGGTGCACCGCCAGGTGATCCTCCGCCGTGCAATGGCGGCCTCCAGCGGCGTGGGGCCGTGACAGCGGACCCACTCTGCTGTTCCGTCGGCAGCCCTCCACGAACTGCTCCATAACGACCTTCTCCACCACCGCCTGCGCCTCCGGAGTTCCCGGGCTGTAGCCATCTGGTGGCGGCGTCCTTCAGCTGGTGGCGAGGCAAACGGCGGTCCTTGGGTCCCAGCGTTGCCTCCCGGAACCTCCGCTGGTGGTCCTGGAGTCAGCCCCAGCCGATCGATGACAGCTTTACGCACGGCTGCGTAATCGCTGGCGCTGTCGGGGCCAGCGACAGCGCCGCTGTCTGCGCCTCCCGGTGAGAAGAGGCAGTACGGACCGCCCACTCCCCGCGGCCAGCCACACGCCTCCGCCGTCACCTCAAATGTCTCCAGAAATGATTGGACGTCGTCTGCCGTTGTCATCTTTGCGACCTCCACCCCCGCCAAGGGTGGAGGGTTTGGTGGAGCCGCAGCTGTCCGGGCGGCGAGCCGCTCCAGGGCTCCCGTCTGCCTCTCTGCCTGGGTCAGGAGTGCCCCCAATAATTGCCGGTTCCCCTCTGCCTGGTCCCGCTGTATAGCTGCCATCCCCTCCAGCATCTGACCCAGCGCCATCAACAGCTGGGTCGGCAGATCGGAGTGTTGCTGGCTGCTCTCCATGTGCTTTCAAAAAAAAAAATCTTTTTTTTTTTTTTCCAAGAAAGGGCTTCACGTTTGGCTCCAGTGTGACAAGTTGCTAGCCGTCACCAGTAGGTTCTCCCTATACGCATCATGAAAGGAGTCGTCGGGGGGGATATTTGGCAATATCTTTTATTTGGCAAGACCACAGACCGCGTCTCTGCTCAGCACTCTCTCTCGTCTTCCGTCCATCCAGCTCCTTTAAAGACCAAGCCTCACAGATACACAAAACACAGATTGTCATCAGCTGGACTAATTACCCATCAGACCAGCTGATGACAATCAGACACCGTTCCCTGAACCACACCCCCGCTCCACCCACTCTGCAGCCGAGCCTACACACCCCCCACGGCCACATTCCGTTACCTCCATCTCCACTCCACACGGGCAGCAGGCGGAACGTCAGCGCCCCGCAGGCGGCGGAGAAGAAACACGGGCAGTAGTGCTCCAGGGCAAAGTGAGAACTCATCACTTCCACGCTGAACAACACTCCTGCAGGAGAGGGAGAGAAGTCACTTTAGACCACAGGTTGTCAAACCCAAGGCCCACGGGCCGAATCCGGCCCGCCACGTCGTTTTATGTGGCCCCTGACGGCTTGAAAGGCATGTCATCACCTTTTCTTTCAGAAATTTAAGAAAACATTCCCCTGCTTTTATTTTGAAGGTTTCAAATGAAATGGATTAATGTTGTAATATAAGAGACATTTTCTAATGTACAATATTTCTACACTCAAATAAATAATAATCAAATGCAAAGAGAGGAGTTTATAAAGTGTTTCCGGCCCTTTAAGAGGGCAGCCATGATGCTGACGTGGCCCACGGTGAAAATGGGTTTGACACCCTTGCTTTAGTTGTTATTCAGCTGATCTGGAGCCATTGATGTAGCCAACTGAATGCATGGGAAAAAGGCATCAAAAATAATCTGCATTTTAATCTTACATTTTAGTTTAAGATTTCAAACTAAAATTCATAGTGTCGGCGGTACTGTGCTGCAGGTATACTGAGCATCACACTAATGTGCAGGATGTGCAGGGTATGCAAGGTCTTTTAATTAAGGATAACGATGCAGAATCACTTCAGCTCTCTCCAAGGGAACATAACAAGTATCAATTTCCAGGCTACTGCATTACAGTACAATATGATACGCTAAAATCATGCTGTACTAGTGTGTTCTTTCAAAGGGAGCAGCATACCAAAATGCAAAGGCCGAAGACTGGCTCAGAAATACATTTAAAATACATAGCTTCTCTCTGAATTACTGCAGCTAGTCGGTACTTTAACCATAAAAGTGTGAGAAGAATAGATTTATAGCCGATACATAACGACTGCTCACCACTGAAGGGCGCTCCGAAGCAGCTGGCGACTCCGACTGCAGAGGCGACAACGTGCATTTCTCCAGCAGCTTTTTCCTAAAGCGAGAAAGAGAGAAAAAGAGAAAGAGAGAAAGATTCCCTAAATTCCCTATATTCAACTTGCATTCTTGAAAATGCTTTTTTTTTGCCAGCGGTAAGTAAATAGAAACAAAATAGTTGCTTAAATCCAACAAACACGAAACAACATTAGCATTTTGAAGACAAAAAAAGACAGTAGTGGTGGGCAACTGTGGCTCAGTGGTTATAGCAGGTCCGTCTTTCAATCAGGGGGTTGGCGGTTCAATCCCCGCCCTAGTCCATGTGTCCTAGAGCAAGACACTTGACCCTGAATTGCTCCCCTTTAGCCCTGTCTACAGATTAGCATCAGCTGAATGACATGTTATGAAATGTATTCATAGTAAATGATCTGCACATTGCACATGTGAAATGTTATACCATGATCATTTGTGTTTGGTTCAGTACCCCTCAGGTCATGCTCTTCCTCAGCTGATGGAGTGTTCAGTGAGGGAAATGACCTTGAGCCAAGAGGATTTGGTCCAGGTTAACTTTCACACTCGTCGCTCTCCTTTTATCTCTGTTTTGGTTTCTACCAGGTAAAGTTGAAAAAAAAAAAATTCTGAATGACTCTCTTAAATTGCGTTCACACCAAAAGCGTTGCAAATTTTTTCCGCGCGAGTAGATCCCATAAGCAAAGTCAACGTAGAGACACGAGTGGTTGCGATAGACGCATCAAGTTGAAATATTTGAACTTTTGGCGGAAAATTCGCCCGACGACGAGTTGCGAAAGCCAATCAGCGTCGAGCTGCTCCGCCGCTGGTTAATCTAACTGCTGCTGCTCTAATGGAGCTGAAAGAGACAGTCAATCAGATGTAGTCTGGGAAAGTCACCGAGCTGTGTGAGCCTACGGGTGATGTTATGAATAAATATATATATATGATATTGATGTTATGAAGCCTAACACGAGCGCGTTGGATGTTCCGACGTTTGTGGGACGTCCTCAACAAGTATAAAGCAGAACTAGTGGTTATTACTTTCGTGGCAGATGGAAGAAATTATAACTGTTTCCACGGAGTAAAGCCACGGAAATAAGCCCCGCCCCCTCTAAGGCGCAAGCGAAGCGAAAAGCCACAAATAGTCAACCGAGTAAACTCACCCGAGTAAAGCTCGGCTTTAGGTATACCTTCTTATCGGCTTGCATGAGAGTGCACATGTTGCTCAGGTAGGCTCCGACCATGGTGGAGAGATGCACAAACGGACCCTGATGTGAAGAGACAAAATACTGTGTTAATAACTCATCATAGACAACTTTTTAAAATGATGCTTTCCATGAGAAAACAAGGTATACTGAGACGCCTCTCACCACTTTGCCCAGGAAAATAGTGCTGCCGGCTGCCAGTGTGCAGATAAGGCCCAGGAACTTGGAAAACATGTTAGTGAGAGACAAGTAATGAGGCATCTCAATGCCGGCCAGCATGGTTCTCACCTCTGGGATCCCCGAGCCTGCAGAGACACGGAGTCACGGAGCAGCATTCCTTTGAAAGACTCAGACGTAATGAAGCAATCAAAAAAATGTTTCATTAAATATTCAAAGTGAATGTACAGGATTTATTTTAGAAAAGAAAATGTTACACACCACACATGGTATTTTTCTGGTCTTTGAGATGCAAGGATTGCTCAAAGGAATTGAGGCTTTTATTTATTTATAGCTACAAAATTTAATTAAATGTATTTGTATTCCCTTTTTTGGTTTCAGTCATTTGTTTATTAATATTATGTTCCTCCCCAGCAGCTCCATACCGTACCTATTTAATGATATCAATAAAAATGGACACATCTGTCCTGTGTCCATAGCACGTCTGCGCGCCTCATACATTTTCAAAGCGATAGTATTTCTGTTATGAAAACACACACATATTTATAATTATTGTCCTGCTTTAACATGTTTATTTTTGTGTTCCCTTATGGCCAATCTTGGCCAGATATATGGTTAACTTTTACTTTATTTTTAGGTTTTATTATTATGATGCATTCTTACTTTTGAGGGTTGTATTTCTGTAGAAATACCTAAATAAAATATAAAGTATTAAAAAAAAGAAAACACACTTTATTGTCTATTTTACTGTAAAATTGTAATGGTAATTTACTAAATCAACATATTGATGGAATAAGACTTGAAACTATGGTACATGCTGTTACAGACCTGTGGAGTAGGGACAGATGTTGTGGGAGAACGACGATCCGACGGCACAGAGGCATGCTGGGTAAAGAGTCCAGCAGAAGAACTGCAGCAGACTGTTGCCCCGCAGCTTGGTGTACAGCCACTGGTGCGCTATAGGTGTGGAGCGAGAGCACAACATTCGTTTCCAGTCACTTTGTTCACTCAGGCGGTCTCGCGGTCCAATCGGTGTCGCCGATACCTCGCAGCAGCTTCGCCACGCTGAGGTCCATCAGGAAGCTGAGGACGGCCATGGACACGCCCAGCGCGGCGTAGCCGTACCACTCCATCCCACAGCCAGCTTCCAGACAGCCCCGCAGCTTCAGCAGCCAGCCTGAGGATGCACACATGTGGGTTAGCCTTCTGACACTTTGTTTTTAGTCTTGTGAGTCTAGAAAATAAAAAAATGTAATGTTGTACATAATCCTCCTTGGGGGAGGGGGGGGGGGACATTCGACAAGTAGCCTGGATGAATTGAAAATACAATGGTGGTAAGAATGATATGAATACAATTATTATATAGTTCAATATGGAGGATGATGATTTATGATGATTTATGTTCGATTATTGTCTGTGTTTTTTTTGTCCTTGTCTGCTGTTTTGTAATCTTTATTTATTTGTTGTTGTTTTTTGTTTTCTGTGTAACTTGTAAAAACTTAAAATAAAATTATTGAAAAATAGCGATGTCATCCCGCACACTGCAGATGAATAGGGTGCACATTTCAATAAAAATTGAACATGACGTCTTGATAGACACGTAGAAGGCTTCTTCCTTTTTTTCCCTGTGAAAGGATTTCTTGGGAGTTTTTCCTGATCCGATGTGAGGTCAAAGGTCAGGGATGTCCAGGGGCGGTTTTTCCTACAGGCGGTATAGGCGGCCGCCTAGGGCGCCATTCAGAGGGGGGCGCAAAAAAATGTGCCTTTTTGCTGGGCAGTTTTTTTTTGCGCCCCCATCTATATCTCCAACCAATATTTTGACGGCAATGCCAGCCGTTAACAGAACAGAAAACAAAAAAAACATTAAAGCTGCAAACAGCGTCGAACGGGTCCTCGCTCATCTGCGCCGGCGAGACGCCGGCCGGGGATACCGGCGAGACGCGATGCCGGCGAGACGCGATGCCGGCGAGACGCGATGCCGGCGAGACGCCCCCGACAGGCGCAGATGAGCGAGGACCGAGGACGCAGGCACGCCGGTCGGACTTGACTCGGGCCACGAGTGAAGCTCGCCTTGGGCGCCAAATGTGCTAGGGCCGCCCCTGGGGATGTCTATGTGTACAGATTGTCTGAGGCAAATTTGAAATTTGTGAGAATGGGCTATACAAAATAAACTGAATTGAATTGAATTGAATACCTTTTCTTCAAGAAATGTCCGAAAAATATCCTGTGCTTTTATTTTGAAGGTTTCAAATGAAATGGATATATATTATAAAATTAGAGACATTTTTCTGATGTACAATATTTTTACACTTGAATAAACAATAATCAAACGCAAAGAGAGTTAATTAACCATATGTTAGAGTAGTTACCTTCGCATTGAAAATTATTTATTTGTATGCGTGTTATTCGCATAACAAAAAAAGTTTTAAACCGAATCGCATGAAATTTGGTGGGATGATTGGTTATTATCCGGGGACCATTTGATTAGATTTTGGGATTGATCGGGTCAAAGCTCAAGGTCATGAAAAGGTCAACATCCTCTTGAATTGCATGAAATTTGGTGGGATGATTGGTTATTATCCGGAGACCATTTGATTAGATTTTGGGATCGATCGGGTCAAAGGTCAAGGTCATGAAAAGGTCCAAATCTTCTTTTTACCATAGCGCGGTCAATTTTTATCCAATTGGCATGCGACTAATGCCAACATGTTCATAATTCAATGCCCAATCTTGTGATATGCGAAGGTATGCGCTCTACCGAGTGCCCGTTCTAGTTTATACTGTGTTACAGTTTCAACCCTTTGAGGGCGGCCATGATGCTGATGAAGATGAGTATGACACCCCCGGTTTAAAGCATCTCCATTGTGGTCGGATGCAAATAGCAATAATAGACACAAAACAACACACAGCTTGAAATGGCTGTATATAGAAATCTGGTGACGCATTATGAAAGGGAGTCTTCACCACACATCACATCCTTCACTTCTCGGATTAGGACCCCGAACTGAAATCTGCTACTCCCCGATGTATCGATCGAGTCGGTATTGATCACGTCCTAATAATTTCCCGCTTCCCGTCTGACCTTTGACCGCTGCACGGGACCGTCGGCATGGTTTCCATGGATCAGCAAGGAGCAGAGTCTCATTATAGGATGTGTCCGATTGATTTCCTCGCTGCCGGTCGTCGTCCTCTCCGACGGTTCCGCTCCCGGCAGCCTCCTGATCCTCCTCATCCTCCTCTTCCTCCTCTGGCCTCTTCATTTTGTCTTGAAGTGTCGGCGTCATTGTGTGATCGCGGTCTAAAATCGAACGCCGAGGCTCAATGATGGAAAGGGGGGTGGATATATGAATATACTTATTGCTGCCACTGCAAAACAAAGCAAAATAAAGCTGGAGACAGGGAGACGAACCTCCTATTGCACTGGAAGGTCTGGTGGTCTGACCTCTGTCAAGGTATCGGCCTTGAGGTAATGGAGCGGTCATGGTTGACAGGATAGCTAATATTAACTCTTTAGAGCAAATATGTCAAACACAAGGCCTGCGGTCCGAATTCGGCCCGCCACGTCATTTTATGTGGGCCACTGACGGCTTGAAAGACATATGATCGCCTTTTCTTAAAGAAATTGAAGAAAAATATCCTGTGCTTTTATTTTGAAGGTATCAAATTAAATGGATTTATGTTATAATATTAGACATATTTCTTGTGTACAATATTTCTACACTCGAATAAACAATAATCAAATGCAAAGAGAGTTATTTAACAATATGTTAGAGTAGTTTATATGTTTATATGTTTGAGGGCAGCCATGATGCTGATGTGACCCTCGGTGAAGATGAGTTTGACACCCCTGTATCTAGAGGAACAAGTGCCCTTTAGCCATGATTGTATATTTTTTATATCATTTCTTTTAGAAAACAAGCACACTTTGCAATCATCAGTCAAGTTACGTTTGTATGCAAGTTGGAATTTAAATCCTTTTAACTTGAGTTACAATAAAGCATAAATGTGTGTTTTTCGACTAGGTAAAAAACGGTTTCTTGAATTAATCATGTAAAATAATTCTTAGTTTTATCTCGGTGGATCAATTTTAAAATACAAGGGACAAAAAAAAAGTTCAACTCTGACAACTTCAAAAAGTATGTTTACATAACTAGATTATTGTAGTTCAATCCACTTCATTAACTTTAATTTCTTAGTTCAATCAAAGGAATTCTTCAAGTTGAGTTAACTTTTTATTCAAGGCAGCAGGTGAGCTTTCGATTGCAAGTTTAACTGAAATGTTTTACAGTGTAGAGGAGCCATTGAGAGAGACATGTTTATTCAACTTGTTAAATCAATCAGACTCCAGAAATTAATTCCATTCAATTCAGTTTATTTTGTTTAGCCCAATATCACAAATTAAAAATGTGCCTCAGAGGGCTTTACAATCTGTACACATACGACATCCCTGACCTTTGACCTCACATCAGGAAAAACTCACAATTATTAATTATTTTAAACATTTCACGGGATAAAAAAGTGAATATGTCAAGGAATATGAAAGGATGTAAGAATAGTTGGTAGATGGCATGAACCACGATCATGCTCACATCTGCTCCAGTGTAACCTCTTCAATGTGAACAAGAACAACTACTGCTGGTGGTTAAGAGTATAAACCAGTATAAACCAGTTCACCGGACATGATACTGTCCAAATTACTTTGCAGTAACATCATGTTCTATGAGCAGAGATGATGATAGGAAAGTAATAGATGAGAGGCCGAGTGCTTTGAAGGTTTATATGTGCAGACGTCTTTTCTCATGTCATGAATCCTGAACATGTCAGTCACACTTTAAGTCACGGTTCCTTTAATCCCAGCGGATTGCTCAAGGTCATGGAAACCATTATTCTAATCTTGGATCACACACAAACGCACATACAGACGCACTCTGACACACACACACACATACCGTCACAAACACTTACACACACACACACACTCACACACACCTACACATACAGATGCACTCTGACACACACACACACACATACCGTCACATACACTTACACACACACTCACACACACCTACACATGCACACACACACATACCGTCACATACACTTACACACACACACACACACACACTCACACACACCTACACTTGCACACACACTCACACATACCTACACACGCACACCCTCTGACACACACCTACACACACCCTCACACACATCTACACACGCAGACACACACTCACGCACACACTCTTACACACATCTACAGATGCACACAAACACACTGTCACACACACCGACACATACACACACTCACTCACACACAGTCTCACGCGCACACCCTCTGACACACACCTACACACACACCCTCACACACACTCACACACACCTACACACGCAGACACATACTCTCTCACACACACGCACACAAACACTATCTCACACACACCTATACGCACACACTCTCACACACACACATTCTCACACACATACTCTAACACACATATACACACACTCTCTCACACACCTACAAATCCACACGCACAGCTACACACACACTTTCGCCCACACACACACATAGTCTAACACACATATACACACACTGTCACACACCTACACACACACTCTCTCATACACACACACCTACAAACACACTCTCACACACACACCTAAACACACCCTCTCTCACACACACTCACACACACAGACTGTAAATAAGCCTTTAGTTACAGTTTATTTAGTGAGGCTTTTCTGGTGTGTTGTTAGTCACACTCTCACATAATACATAATAAATAGATCCGCTGCAGTGAGATGACCTTCCAGTTCAGCCACTGCGTCTCTGTGACTGGGACCAGTCCCTCATTACGTAACAGGCAGCAGCTGTGGCAGACACAACCCAAACACGCGTGTGTGTGTGTGTGTGTGTGTGTGTGTGTGTGTGTGTGTGTGTGTGTGTGTGTGTGTGTGTGTGTGTGTGTGTGTGTGTGTGTGTGTGTGTGTGTGGCCAGATAGGAATGCAAACACAAGCCCCAGACTCAAAGTCACTGGTGACACCATGTTGATTATTCTCGTTTGTCATTTCATAATTCCTGTGCTCCTGCCTGGCTCGCTGAAGTTATGACGAGCGATATTTGTATCTCATTTATATATTTGTGGTTCTATTTCTCGCTGAGATAATAATAAATTATTTTTATTTTTATTATTATTATTAACCCTGTTGTGTGAGGAGAGGACCCATCAGCAGCATCTCATCCAGGGGTGTTTGTAAGATTTAACGAAAGGGGGACTAAGCCCCATGGGGAGTGGAAAAGTTAGGGCACGTTTGCACGCCCAATTTCTTTTGGGGCCCCGGATATCCATCATTTCATATCCATTGTTTCATATCCATTGTTTCATATCCATTGTTTCATATCCATTGTTTCATATCCATGGTTTCATATCCATCATTTCATATCCATCATTTCATATCCATTGTTTCATATCCATTGTTTCATATCCATCGTTTCATATCCATTGTTTCATATCCAGTTTCTTATCCATTGTTTCCGACAGTTCATAAGAAAGTGATGTTGCTCTGTAGTTTTGCTTCATTCAGTCTATGATAACACAAGAGACAGAATTTCAGGGTCATATTGATATGTTATGCTCTTTTGGACTCAATCACTGAGATACATCCTAAGAATGTATATTAATGCAAAGAACAGAGAGATGTAAAAAGTTATTTCTTGTATTTCAAATTCACTCTTTTTGACTAAACCTTGAATAAAAACAGATTAGCACTTCAGTGGCTCTTGAATGGCACTTACTTATAGTATTACTTATAGTATAACATATAGTATAACTTATAGTATAACTAAAAGTATAACTTATAGTATTACTTATGGTATTACTCATGGTATTACTTATAGTATTACTTATAGTATTATGTATGGTATATATTATGCTATTACTTATGATATTTTGGTACTTTCTTGATTCTTGTTGTTCTGAGTTTGTCCACATGGTTGATGAACTTATTGTAAGTCGCTTTTGATAAAAGCGTCTGCTAAGTGCCATGTAATGTAATGTAATGTAATGTAGTGAAATGTAATATAATGTCATGTAATATAATGTCATGTAATATAATGTCATGTATGTAATGTTATGTAATGAAATGTAATATAACGTAATGTAATATAATGTAATGTATAGCTTTGCTGTAATGGTAGCAGCTCCATCAGAGGGCGGTCTCACCTTGAATAAAAAGGCCAATATGAGCCAGCGATGTTCCTGCTGTCGCTATGGAGACGAGGCAGGGAAACGGTGAGTCTCCGGTCTGGATTTAGACCTCCAGCAGAGGACTCTGATTCTCAACGCCGATAAGACTCGACGCCACGTTTCACCGCCGCGTGGCGTCACGAGCGACGCGAGGGGTTAACCTTTTCGAGCGTGGCTTAAAAACCAAAAGACCCCCCCCCCCCCCCCCCATGACATGACAAAGTTGACAGATCTTCTTGACTGAATAGATAAACGCAGAAGTCAAATGGCGTGATGTCGATGGGTTTTAATGGATTGGCTTTTCAGCATGCACCGACGAGGTGGGGGTCAAAGTGTGTGTGTGTGTGTGGGGGGGGGGGGGGGGGGGCAGTGAGTGTTTTCTAATCGTGATGGCCCGTGGTTCACGATATTAATACCCACAAAGCAATGTCACCACTAAGTCCCCCCCGCTGCCCGCCGGCGGCTTTGTTTTCACGCATTCTTTCCATCTTTGTTTTGCCGTCTCCTCTGAGGAGAGCTCGGTTCCTCTGGAGTTCACGTTGACACTCTCCCCCCCGGGCAGCGGCGGCACACTGCGTCATCTGTTGGCTCCATCGTGTGACAGATTAAATCAATAAACTGATGAGGATGAAAAAATAACATACATAGGCCTATACAAAATGCTTATATATATATATACCTTTATGAGATGTTATTGAATGAGGATCAACTTTCAGGAGAAAAGTGTATTGGAACTGAAAACGTGTGTGTGTGTCTGTGTGTCTGTGCGTCTGTGTGTGTGTGTGTGTGTGTGTGTGTGTGGGGGGGGGGGGGGACGACGACAGGAAAGCTATTTCAGAGGCGGTGCGTCTGAAATAACTATCCCCCCCCCCCCCCCCACACACCACTCTCTTTCTCTACCTCTCTTTCTCTCTCTTTCTCTCTCGCCCGCCCTTAACCTCAGAGCCTTCGACGCCCCGAACTTTTTTTTTTCTCCAACAACAGCAGCCCCTCTCTCCATCGCTCTGGTGATAAATTTAGAACACTTATCCCCCCATATGAGCTGTGACGTATGCCCCCCCCCCTCCACCCCCCCCCACGTGGTACATAAAGGGCCGTGGATGGGGTGACTGCCAGAGAGAGAGAGTGGGCCAACACAAAACCAAAATACCACAGACGAGCAAGGCATTTATACGCACGTCAAGGACGACAGAAGGGCTGCGTGGTGCATTGTTTCTGACACTGTCGCTCTCTGGAAGAAGAACCTCCTCCCTCTCTTCGCTCCCTTCACTCTCCTCCTCTCTCCTCACACAGCACTCTCAGACATCCATGAGTGGGACCAACTCCTCTGCCTATCGATCGGAGCGTAGTTTCCACCAGACCTCGTCCTCATCCTCCGGTAACCCTCACATGGAGAAGAGCCGGGGACTGTTCGCCGAGGACTTTGGCTCCTTCATGCGGCCCGTGAGCGACGCCTTGGGCTTCTCCAGTGAGTACACGGCAGGCGGCTCCAGGTCTGTGTGACCCGTGTTGTGGACACAGAAGAAAAAGGGGTATATTCAAATAATAGAACGGCAGGTTGAAGAGACACGTGTGTGTGTGTGTGTGTGTGTGTGTGTGTGTGTGTGTGTGTGTGTGCAGCTCGGAAGCAATTTGTTTAAAGGTTTAATTCTCCATAGAAGTGGTGACAAATCAATCTGTCATCGGTTAAAGTCGAGAGGAGTGTGTGTGTTTGTGTGTGTGTGTGTGTGTGTGTGTGTGAGGGGGGTAGCAAAAGGCAGGTCAAAGGGTTATCTGGTTTGGTTGGTGTGTGCAGACAAAATGTGTTTCTATAAGCAAGAGTCTGAGTGGTCTGGTTTGATGGAGTAACTTAAAAATGAGAATAAATAAACATATATTATATAATATATATATATAATATATATATAATATATATATATAATATATATATATATATTCCCCCATTTGGCCTGTTTTTATTGAAATTTAAGCCGTTTACGTCCAGTGAATAACCTGAAATGGTTCAAAGGTCAACGGCAAACTGCCAGAGGTTAAACTAAAAAGTTTAGGTTACCAAAAACTACAAAATAATGTTCATTTCAGAGTTCTACAAAAAGGCCTTTTTCAGGGAACAAGTGATGGGTTAACGACTTGCAGCTGTTCTGCAACAATGTCGGGAGAATCGTTTTGGGAGCCATTGTTGGTGGGTGCAGCGAAAGGGAGAACAGCGCACGCACACACACACACACACACACACACACACACACACACACACACATGCACGCCTGGGGGAATGCTGCTGGCTGCCCAGCGGTGTGACTTCACACACTGAGTATCTGGAGTGACGCCTGCACCAGGAATGACCGGATGGTTGCCCGGTGACCAGTGTACACACAAAATACACACACACACACACACACACACACATTTGGAATTCAATTCAATTCAATTCAGTTTATTTGTATAGCCCAATTTCACAAATTACAAATTTGTCTCGGAGTGCTTTACAATCTGTACACATAGACATCCCTGCCCCAAAACCTCACATCGGACCAGGAAAAACTCCCAAATAACCCTTCAGGGGGGAAAAAAAGGGAAGAAACCTGCAGGAGAGCAACAGAGGAGGATCCCTCTCCTAGGATGGACAGATGCAATAGATGTAATGTGTACAGAAGGACAGATTTAGAGTTAAAATACATTCAATGAATATGACAGAGTGTATGAATAGTTCATAGTAGGCATATTCCACGATGGAGACCTCCACGATCCATCAGGCAGATGGCGGTGGGGAGGAGGAGGGGCGGAGTCTCAACAGGACAGTGGCGTAGTCATGAGCAGGAATTCCACGACCCAGACGATCCATCAGGCAGATAGGATCTATGCCGTCTCATAGGGTCCGATGACCCCATGAGACGTGAAGTCAAAAGGACTTCCGGGGAGAAAGCAGAGTTAGTAACGTGTGATTGAGAGATGAAAATTCATCCTTAAGGAGAGAAAAAGAGGAGATAGGTACTCAGTGCATCCTAAAACGTCCCGCGGCAGCTATAAGCCTATAGCAGCATATCAAGGGGCTGGACCAGGGCAAACCTGATTCAGCCCTAACTATAAGCTCTGTCAAAGAGGAAGGTCTTAAGTCTACTCTTAAACGAGGTGACTGTGTCTGCCTCCCGGACTGAAATTGGAAGCTGGTTCCATAAAAGAGGAGCTTGATAACTAAAGGCTCTGGCTCCCATTCTACTTTTTAAGACTCTAGGAACTACAAGTAGTCCCGCATTTAGTGAGCGTAGCTCTCTAGTGGGGCAATATGGTACGACAAGCTCCTTAAGATATGATGGAGCATCACCAATCAAGGCTTTGTAGGTTAAGAGAAGAATTTTAAAAGTGATTCTTGATTTTACTGGGAGCCAGTGCAGAGCAGCTAGTGCAGGAGTGATGTGATCTCTTTTCTTAGTTTTAGTGAGAACACGAGCTGCAGCATTCTGGATCAACTGGAGGGACCTAAGAGATTTATTAGAGCAGCCTGCTAATAAGGAGTTGCAGTAATCCAGTCTCGAAGTAACGAACGCGTGAACCAATTTTTCTGCATCTTTTTGAGACAAGATGTGCCTGATTTTTGAAATATTACGTAGATGAAAGAATGCAGTCCTTGAGATTTGCTTTACGTGGGAGTTAAAGGACAAGTCCCGATCAAAGATAATGATGTCACCCAGGCAAACTAACCTGCATATATGAAGTTATAGAGCTGATATCTCACACCAACACACAGCAACTCATCTCCAGTCTGTGTGCGAGGTCATGATGATCATATGTGCCTCGACTCTATCCCGTTACTGCCTCATCATTACACTTTTTTTTATTAAATTACGTTCATGATCTACTTCCAAAGAATCTCAAAATCTATCCATAAACACCGGTGTCATGGAAAACATGACATCATGCATTTTACTTCTTTGGTCTCAAAACAAAGTAAACGCTAAGCAGCACACGGGAACACAACTTTATTTGAGTATTTCACTTAGGTCCACGACGTTGATATGACACTAAAGATATAATAATAAACTTATTTCAGAATTACAGAAAGGAGAGCCGAATCACACACTGTGACACATTTCAGGCCAAATAATGTTATATCGACAATAATCACATTTGGGCCTTAAGAGTATGAAGCTCTGGAATATCAAACACAGTGTATGAAATTGAGAATACACAAGAGCAATTTCACATCTCTTCTACTTTGTCGTGTATTTTTTTGAAAAAAGACTGATATTTTGTTTTTTTTAACATCATTTTTACATTTTTCAAAACACATTTTCACAAAAACATAATTAAATCCCTGATCCGCGATGTGTTTTATGTCCTCTTTAGAAAGCTAGAAATCTGAGCTGCCTTTGAGGAAGCATAGAAGTGATTATCGGTCAGTTGCTTGGGACTATTTTGTAGAAAGGGCCATTAAAGCAGAACAATAATAAACCCGAATAATGATTGATTTTAGTATGGATTGTATGCTGTAATGACAATGAATGCAAATCTTTTCAATTACACATAGTTGTGTACCAGCCCGTAACATGTCACAGTTATCAGACCAGAAAGATCAACGTGTACCCTCTTTGCATGCAGCATAAATAAGAATTGACAAAGAAAAGAAAGAAATATCTCCCTGTGTTTGCTCCTGAGGTCTGACCTCCTTTCTCTCTGCTCTCCTTGTGCGTTTAGGTGGATCTGGAAACATCAAAACTCTCGGGGATTCGTACCAGTTCACAGTTGACGTGCAAGACTTCTCCCCCGAAGATGTCATCGTCACCACATCCAACAACCAGATTGAAGTCCGTGCAGAAAAGGTGGGGCAACATAAAGTCTTTGAAACAATGTCAGTGGGCCCGTGACAGGACCCTGAGGCTCCAGGTCTCATTAAACTGGGTTATGTGGAGTATAGGCCACTCTTTGTGTGTGTGTGTGTGTATCCTCTGTCATCACGTCCTATTCTGTCGTTGGCAGTTGGCCCAGGATGGTTCGGTCATGAACAATTTCACGCACAAGTGCCAGCTACCCGACGATGTGGACCCCACCTCGGTGACATCATCGCTAGGCGCCGAGGGGACCCTAACGGTGACGGCGCGGCGACACCCGGCCAAGCACGAGCTCGCTCAGACCTTCCGCACCGAGATCAAGATCTAGAGGGGGGGGGGGGGGGGCTCTTGTTTTCCTGCTACTTCCTGTATTTCTTGCCTTCACTGAAACCATTCGACTCTAAACACCCAACACAGAGTCTCTCTGTGTAAGGACATGTTGCTGCTCACCTACACTCCGAGTTAGTCCACCACACACAGCAGCCATTGGGTCACACAAGTATATATCTCTCTCTTTCTCACTCGCTCTCTTTTTGTTTTGTTGGTCGGGCCATCCAATTATTTGCAGTACATATCCCAGCATGATTCAATGCAACTACTTTGTTGTTAAATATTTTAAAACACTGACATAATAAGGACATCTTATTCATACGATTCAGTATATTAATATATATCATACAATAGTATTCAGTATAATATGATATATAAATACCATGTAATATAAATATAGAATATAAATATAATGTGAATCACGTGTCTCATGTCGTCCTACTGACATTCACTCTGCCAAACACACACCTAACCCCCCACACACACACACACACACACACACACACACACACACACACACACCAACTAACCGATTGATTCACCACTTTACTTCTGTTCTAAAAATGTCATTGAGTCACCTCAATTGATGGTTGCCAAGTTAATAATAACTTATTGTATTATTATTTTTGTGAATTAAATGATCCTGCTTTGACAAAAAAGATAAATGGGTAATTATCTTGATTGACATATGGCATGACAAACAATATATATGTATATATTTGTAGAGGGGCTGGAGTTTGTTTTTAGCAACCAGTGGAGAGTTTACATACATATATATATACACACATATAAGTATATATATATATATGTATATATACATTCATACATACATATGCACACACATAAGTACATATATATGTATGTATATATACATATATATATTAGGGCTGTGAAACGATTAAAATTTTTAATCGGGTTAATCACAGGTTTTTGTGGATTAATCATCATTAATCACATATTACCGATATTCTCGGTATATTTTGTGAGAACATAGAGATTTATGACAAAAGACGGATATATACATTTATACATTCTTCTATACAATGGTGCTGCAACTCAGCAGTTATTTAGCAGTTTTCTTCCATATGGAACATTAATACATCTTCATCCTAAACAGAATGTTTAACCCTCCTGTTACCTTTCGGGTCAATTTGACCCCATTCAATGTTTAATGTCGATGTTCTTTGGGGTCCATTTGACCCCAGGCTGTTTTTCACTGTGTCAAACATATCAGAAATATCAACTTTTTTATTTATTTAAAGGGCTATTTAGGTAGTCAACAAACAAACATAAAGTACCTCACACTTAAACTTGGGAAACAATATTAATTCTAATAATTTTCTGGAGGTTTTAATTGCTGGGGTCAAATTGACCCCGAGGGTAAAATATGTTAGTAAATGTAAAGGTAACAGGAGGGTGAAACAGAGCATGTTTCTCTTGTTTGTCAACCATTAACTCCACCATGATACAATCTAAAGGTGGACAGATTGACAAGTGACTTTTTTTTTGCTCGGTCCCGATGCGCGCGCACGGAGCTCTGTGGCGCGCGAGACGGAGATCGATAAGTGTTAACGCGACGCGAAGAGACAGAAATGACATGCTGCTGTGGAGATACGATCAACAACAGACGTTTAGTTTAATAAAAGAACAAAGACGTGCTATAGAGAACATGTCAGGGGCGGGCCAATCTTTTTAATGTCATGCGATCTACCGACACTACGCCGCGATCGACTGGCAGGTCGCGATCGACGTGTTGAGACCCTGATCTACAGGAAGTAAAAGTCGTAACAAGGTTTCCGGAGGTGAACCTGCGGAAGGATCATTACCGATGAACAGACCGTCTGCATGAGAGCGGACAGAGTTCAGATTGAAGTGGTGTATTGGAAGCTCATTTTGCAAGTGACTTTTTTTTCGTCCCAACGACCAACAACTGACGGATTGGAAGCTCATTCTGCGCATGCGTTAAATGTGTTAAAAAAAAAAAACTAGTTAAACCTGTAATTGGATTAACTGAGTTAACGCGTTATTTTTCACAGCACTAATATATATATGTATGTATACCTATAAATGTATATGTATGTATATATACATATATGTATGTATATATATTCATATATATATACATTCATTCATACATATATATGCACACACATAAGTACAGTCATATATACATATGTTACAACCTGCTCATTTTAAGGGAAAATATTGTTGTCAGAATTGTTATTGTATTGTCGTGTGTTAATACCTTGCCCCCATCATCCTTATTTTCTTGTTATTATTATTTTAAATGCTTTATGTTCCCTTAAAACTCACCTGCTTTCACCTGAAGTAGCTGCAGGGCGATACATGTATTCGCCACTAGGTGGCAGTAGCGAGTTTTGCCATGACTGGCGCCGTAATTTTTGTCTTAAACAAACAAGTTAGACCAGCATATCACAGACGGTGACGCAGCTATTAATGTGAGTCTGTCTTGGTGTTTACAGGTGAGAAACGTACACAAGCGCCATATATATATTAATGTTATGTTCACTCGCTTTGGCGGTGATATATTTTGATAGTTATAAAGTGTGTAGTAATTAAAGAGAAGACAGTTAATTCGCTGTTTAGCTAGCAGATGCTGATAGCGCGCTAGCGTTTCCGGTTCTGCGCTGTGACGTCACAGCGCAGAAAAGTGACTAGTGACGTCACGGAGCGCCGAAACAGAGTGTATATAGAGTGATTTCCAGCAGGAATTTACTCTGTGCATCTCACACAGAGCCGCCCTGACTTCAGACAGGGTTGGCTCTGAGATTCAGAGTCGGGTGGGTGGCAGGGCTGGATAGGCCATCTGGCATACCGGGCAAATGTCCGCTGGGCCGCGTAGTTTTGGGCCGAGCCGGCTGGCCGGTCCAAAAAAAAAAAACACTTTTTTTATTTTTTTGGGCCGGCCGAAAGCTACCATCGAATGGCCCATAAATCGGGGACAGCGGCCCATTGGTCCATTTTCTATACAGACACAGGGCTGGCCCAATCAACAGAGAGAGAGGTTGGGGGGGGGGGGTTTACGCACGAGACCTCTGTCTGACTTTCGGTGCTGCTGAGCCTGGATACTTGAGAGATGGAGGGGGGAAAAAGCACACAAAAACGGAAGTGAGGCTGGGAAAAAATTATAGAGAAAAAGAAAGAGACTCGAGGCAGATGCTGCCAAATGTGTCAACATTAGGGACATGTTTGCTGCTGCTGCTCCCACAAGTTTAATGTTAACGTTACCACAGCAGCAACAGGTTGAAGACGAGGCTGGCAGAGAGGAGCAGGAGCAGCAGGGTACAGATACAGAGGAAGCAGGGCCGAGTCAGCCTCTAACTTTAGTTGATCCGGTAAGGAAAATATAGCTACAGACTATAGCTACAGCTGGCTGACGTTACTACACAGCTAGCGTAGGCGTGTGCACACTTGGCGTTTTTTTTAAATGAAAACTCCGGCCGGGCGCTTTTTCAGGTAGAAAAACGCTGGCAACATTTGTTACAAAAAGCAGCCGAGGCGTCTTTTGTTGTCATAACAATGTTACTACAACATTTTCGCGATAGTACAAAACGTTAAACAGGTGAATAAGCTAACTACCCAAGACAACAACACTGTCAACATGTTTGAATTCATGCACATATCAATAATCAGTTGATGTGTTTGTCGTAATGCACTTGATGACAATATAATTAGCTAGCTAGCCAACCTACTTGCTACGCTAGCTACCTTTTAGCTTTTCAGCCGGACAGGTCTTGCTTGTGATTGGTCAGCTGTCAAAAAAGTGCTTGACGTAGGGTAGGGCGTTTTTCTCTGAGAAGTTTAACTTTTTTCAACTGGAAAAGAGCTCTGAGCTGCAGAAAAAAACGCTACCGATGGTGGAGAAAAAAGGCTCAGCACGGTCTACTCCATAGGATTATAGTAAAACGGACGCTGGCAGCTTAAAAATACCCATAGTGTGCACACACTGTTGTTGGGTGTCACATTTTCATATATGTTGAATGTTGTTTGTTTTAATGTGCGGAACTCAGGAAGAATAGCTGTCACCAAGATGGCAAATAAGTTAATGGGGATCCAATTCAACAAATAATCATCTTAGAGGGCTTATAAAGATGTCGATGTGTGATGCATGATGACTCCAGTGATGTCATAGCAGTGAGTTTACAGTATGCTGTATTTATTACTAGTACTAAATTATTTGAATTTATTAATTAATATAATAAAACATTTGAAATTATTCTTTGACTTCTGGTGCTTTTTATTTGATAACATTTTACTTCTACTGTACTTGAGTCAAGTATGGAGATTGTGTACCCCATGGCCACCACCGCCAGTCAAGAGTGAGTGAGTACACTGGTCTATTTGCACTGGTACCATTGCTTACTTCATGTAGTCATCTTTGTAGTGGTTTGGGGGAATACTGTATATATATGACTGTACAGCACGGTATATAAGACGAGTATATAAGGCGAGTATTTTTGTGCTGGTGGGTGTGGTCCGACCAATTGGGGTGGGCCTGTCTGGACCAAAAATGCCAGGGCCTAATTGTTGTCCCAGTCCAGCCCTGGTGGGTGGGACGGCGATTCTCAGAAACTTCAGACTGAGATTCAATCGCCAGGACAAAAAAAAAAACACGAATCAAATTACTCCAAAACAAGACTATAATGCTTGTGAGTCAAGTTTATTCACACATATATTCACGCTACTTTGCATTAAAAAAATAAAATATTATATATATATGAAATCGGCCCGCGGGCCTTGTGTTTGACACCTGTGATCTAAAGTGTTGCTCCTGGTGTATCGGACGTCGGGCAACTTTATCTTCATCATTAGTGTGTCGACAAATTAGTGCATTAGCTTATTGCGCCACCGCGTGGTCGTCACGGGCACAGCGCGTGTCCACACTGCGCGTGCTCCCGCGACACATCCGGCCGGTCCCTATCAATCGATCAGAGAGAGGAAGATGGCGGTGGATGGAGTTAGCGGGGCTGGATCGATCACCGAAAAACTCGATTGGATTTGTTTTTCCTAGCTGAGCGGAACTCTCTGTATCGCCGCCCGGGCAGCGGTTTGAACCCGGAGTGACGACGCGACCACACGGAGGTAATTCAGGAGCCGTTCTTTATTAAAATGGCGCTCGAATAAAGCGAAGTTAGCGAGCTAACTGAGGAAAACAAGCAGGGACGAGGACAGGCCGCGCTCGTCGCTCCGCCATCTTGTCCCTCCGCTACATGCATGTTAAGGCACGCTAAATTAATCCCTGATAACAAAGCTACAAGGATGGAGGAATTGCAATCGATGTATTGCACTGTCAAACCAAGCTGTCAAAAACGTTGAAAGACACCGAGCTAGTTTAATAGTTACTTTAATCAAACATGCTTCCTGCAGTATTATCATGTCCCGTAATGACGGCCCTCGTGAACGGAATGGAAGACACGTTGTGATGTTATTCTGCTCCGTTTCACCACCTGCGCTTTTTATTAACTGGTGTTAACTCGCATTTTAGTGCATGTCTGTGACACATGTTGTTCTTTAGCTCACATTATTATACGGACGTTAACGTATTTTTTCTATAATGCGGGTTCGTTGTTAAAGCGCAGTTTGGGGTTGACATCGTATCTCTCTCTTTCTCTCTCTATCTCATGAGTTGTGTTTTGTTTATTTACTATTGTTTCTTGGTTTTGTGTGTTTGTATTTGCATGATTTAGCTTTGTAAGTTTTTGATGAACAGTATAACTGACATGGTTGAGAAATAAAGACCAAGACAATAAATCTCTCTCTCTCTCTCTTTCTGGTTCTGTAAATGTCCTGTAATTACACCCACAGCACAAATAAGAAAGACTTATTTTTACAAACATATATACAAGTAGTAGTTTGACTTTAGTATTAACAAGGAACAAACAACAGTTGTATTGACAACCCTAAATACAACTAACACTTTCCCCCCCCCCCCCCCAAACCGGTCGTGTGACCCAATGAGACCAAACAAACTCCCCCCCCGCAATACACAATTGGAAGGAACTGAGCTATCAGAAGTGAACAACAAGGACTGCATGTCCTGCCAGCATGAAGACGAACGGGTCGAGCCGACTACCGAGCCTTTATCAGCTTTTCCCGGTGTGTCCACAGAGCTGCCGGCCTCTTCCAAACCCCCCGGCGAGGCTTCGGAGGCGATGGAGTTCCCGTGGCACAGCGGGAAAGTTCTGGAGCAGCTGAACCGCCAGCGCAGGCAGGGCATGCTGTGTGACTGCACTTTTGTCGTGGACGGGGTGGACTTCAAGGCCCACAAAGCGGTGCTGGCGGCCTGCAGTGTGTACTTCCGCACCCTGTTCCTGGACCAGAAGGATGTCGTGCACCTGGACATCAGCAATGCAGCAGGTGGGTTCCTGTGGGCCTTTGGACACGTATCCACGGTTACCGTCTCATGTAACACTGTGTACTTGATTTATTTTGTTGGTAATATCCATCTTCCAGTGCTGTGACTTTGCATACCGTCACGGTACTTTACTTTAATGATATTTAATCAGGGTTCGTACGGTCATGGGAAAATCTGGATGAGTCGTGGAATTTGAAAATGGTTATTTATGCCAGGCCTGGAAAAATCCTGGGGGGAAAATCCCCAAAGTTATGGAAATTTGTTATTTTCATATGTCAGTTTACGCTGAGTTATAAATAATTAATATGCTTTCAAAAGAATGACGCTCAAAATATAAGCCGGCAAATGCTCTCATACTCGCACATTTTTCGCTCTGCAAGTGAACGCACCTTCACTGAAAAGACATACATGTTTATTCTTTTCATCAAACTATTGTCTCTCATTCATTTGTCTCATTTAAGGTTATATACTGGATGCTTTGGAATTCTCATTGTTTTAAATACAACATGTTCTCACTTTTTCATGTCTACACCGAGATTTCCCCAAAAATGTTTGCTCATAGAAATTTGGTTTACGTCCTGGAACTCCATTGGTCAACACGTGTAACAAGACCTGTCGTATTGTTGATTGCCGTTGCAGGTTTGGGTCAGGTCCTGGAGTTCATGTACACGGCCAAGCTGACTTTAAGTCCTCAGAATGTGGAAGACGTGATGACCGTTGCAAACTTTCTGCAGATGCAAGAGATTGTAAACGCCTGCTCTGCGTACCAGTCGATGGCAAATCCTGCTCCGTCCATCATAACACTGGATTTCGCCGTTGGTGAGTCCCACAAATAATGCATCAAACCTCTCAACTTCATGTCTGAACCTTTAAACCGGGGGGCGTCAAACTCATCTTCACCGTGGGTCACATCAGCATCATGGCCGCCCTCAAAGGGCTGTAACTGTAACACTGTAATGTTACGATAAGATAAGATAAGATAACCCTTTATTAGTCCCACAGTCGGGAAATTTCAGGATCACAGCAGCAGGGGCATCTTAGAGCATTAATTGTTGTAACTATGTTACTACTCCAGAGCATATTGTTAAATAACTGTTTGCATTTGATCATATTTCATTCGAGTGTAAACATATTCTACATGCATTTATATAAATGTAATACAATTTCTCTAATGTTATAACATAAATCCATTTAATTAAATGATATTTATTATAACCCACATTACTGTATCAAATATCAAACACACGTTATTACGTTAACTTTGTTCAACGCTTTTTTGTCGGATGAGACAAAACTCAACAAACATGTGGGACGGATGTGGTCTGGACCAGATGTTCTCAACTGGTCTGGCTGGGACCCACCATCACCCCTGAATCCAAATCGAGGAACATTTTAACATTTTAAAATTGATTTAATGAAAAGATGGTGCAGTTTGAACCCGAGATAGTAAATAATATCACAGTATGCCTTAAAAAAAACTTTGCAAGTGCTGAACCGGGTCAGTCATTAGTTGCTGGTGTCGAACGGGGCAGATGAGGTTAGCAGGATACCTTCTCTGTGTTGAATGACTTTAACATGCTCACGTGTAACATAACTGTCACTTTCCACGACATGAGGTTTCCTGTGTTTATGTTATTCGTAACGAGGTCATTCCACCATCGGTTCGTAGCAATCGAATACAAATTAGCACACTTTTTCTGCAATTAGTAGAATATCAAAATGTTGTGCGGGCATTCGTATAAGTTACCTGTTAATACATTGAGCTGATGTTATTTTGAATTGAGATCTGGTGAAGTATGATGATTCTGGTACACTTTGATGAATTCCACATGTTGTGCAATATGTTGGTCTAATCTGGTGACTTTTTGTCGTCAACTTCGACAAATTCACAGCCATATTCTTAAAAAAAGGCAAACGAAAAATGTATTTTTCTCTACAAACCAACCAGAAGTGAAACCCGGTGAAGAGGAGCAGGCGGAGGAAGTGGAGAGTGACCTGGCGGTCGTGGCGTCGCGAGCAGAGGAGAGTCCCTGCACGCCCGCGGAGGTGAAGAAGCCCGCGCAGAACCAGGAAGCCGTCCCGGAGGACGCCCCCGCCGAGACGCAGACGACCGGTTCTCGGCCCGAAGCCGTCCGAGCCCACTCGGGCCGAGAGCGAGCCGCCAAGAAAACCAACCCCGCCTGCGCTCCCAAGAGGATATCTGTGAAGGAGGAGGAGGAGGAGGAGGAGGAGGAGGACGGCGCTACGCCAGAGGCGCCTCGTGGATTTCAGGACGACGACCCCTCTGACGCCGACTACACTCCCAGTGAGAGCGCGGCGATGGAAACGCGTTGTCCGTCTGGCGTTTACGCTCCAAAGTCACATGATCGCACACACAGTTTACAACTCAGATCTATTTGTTCTATGTGTTTACAGAATCCCCGAAATCCGCCGGCAGCTCATCCTACATGAGCTCTCGCGGGAGACGGATCAGAAAACCTCCTCGAAGAAACTTCCCACCTGGTGAGCAGCCCGAGACAGGTCCCCCCCCCCCCCCCTCTCAGCTACCCCCTTCTTAGCTTTCCACTGGTTAGTGAACTTGTTTCGCGACGAAATATATTCTGGGCATACAAATTCAAGGAAATTAATACATTTAAAAGAGTTTTGAGTGGAACTAGTTTTCCGGAGTTTTAGTCTCGCATTAAAATCAGGAAAGAAAATGTACATATTTTTAAGGGACTGAGAACCAGGGGCATTTACAGATACATTTGGGGGCACTTTTTGAAACTTGAGAAATAACTGTTAAAAAGAATTTTTTATTTAGGCTTACAGTATATGAGCAATTGTCATAATAATAGCAATAATAAGACTATTAGGCAGTAGTCTACAGATTCAAAGTGTTTTCCTAGATTTTATGAACAAAAAACAAACAGAAATCAGATAATCATATTACATTTTATTCTTATTTATTCGTGGTTATTTATTGTTATTAAATGTTTAAACAACTATTAACAATTACAACCTTTTTTCTCTGTTTTTTTAATAATTCTAAATTCTATCTATTGATTTTTTTGTGTACCTACCTCGTGCAGACAATACAGATAGGACACACACAACAAAGAACAAAAACAAAACGCTATTAAATTATCTGAGTTTTGGGGGCATTTCTTGCCCCTTTCGTGATATCAGGGGCAACATTATATGTCTTAGGGGCAGTTTTGCCCTTTGCCCTCGTGTATTTCGACGCTGGTTGAAATCCAGGTACAGGAGGCGATTTCTACAGCTTGTCGTTTTCAAGATTCTCTGTTGTCGCCCTTGTAGACAACGAGTCGGAGGACGAAGGCGCCTCAAAGTCCAGAGCGCAGAAGAGGGAGGTGGAGCCGGCCGAGGGAGCCAGCGAGCCGGAGGACGACTGCGAGGAGACCGGCGACGGGGAGGCCGACGACGAAGAGGGGTCAGGAGAGGAAGACGATGACGACGACGAGGAGGAGGAGGAGGAGGAGGAAGAAGAAGAAGTCAACTCGGGCAGCGAGATGGACTGCGGGCAAACTCTGTCGGCGTCGATGAGCAGCCGGTCCGAGTCGAAGCCGTACAGCTCGGTGACGCACGAATGCGGGGTGAGGACCGCCCCGACCAGCTGAGAGGTTCTGGTGCTGCAGTTACAACGTGTTCTGACTCCATGCGGCCGGCCTGAAGGACAACAGAATCATCACATCAACGCCTCAGAGCTCAGAGAGATGAATCAAACGTGGACATGTTGCTGATGCTGGGGACTTCTTCTTCTTCTTCTTGCCTTATCTTTCTTCTTCTTCTTCTTCTTCTTCTTCTTGCCTTATCTTTCTTCTTCTTCTTCTTGCCTTATCTTTCTTCTTCTTCTTTTCCTCCTCCTCCTTCTTCTTCCCTCTTATTCGTCTTCTCACATCATCTTCTTCTTCTTCTGCCTCTTTTTCTGCCTCTGCCTCTTCTTCTTCTTCTTGCCTATTCTTCTTCTCTCTTCTTCTTCTTCTTGCCACTTCTTCTTCTTGCCTCTTCTTCTTTTTTCTTCTTGCCTTATCTTCTTCGTCTTGCCTCTTCTTTTTCCTCTTGCCTCTTCTTCTTCTTCTTTTCCTCCTCCTCCTCCTTCTTCCCTCTTATTTGTCTTCTTCTCACATCATCTTCTTCTTGTTGCCTCTTCTTCTTTTTCTTCTTGCCTCTTCTTCCTTTCCTCCTCCTCCTTCTCACATCATCATCTTCTTCTTCCTCTTTTTCTGCCTCTGCCTCTTCTTCTTGCCTATTCTTCTTGCCACTTTTCTTCTTCTTCTTCTTCTTCTTCTTGCCTCTTGTTATTTTTTCTTTCCTTATCTTCTTCTTCATCTTTCCTCTTCTTCTTCCTCTTGCCTCTTCTTCTTTTCCTCCTCCTCCTCCTTCTTCCCTCTTATTCGTCTTCTTCTCACATCTTCTTCATCTTCTTCTTCTTCTTTCTCAGGACTGTGGGAAGAAATTCACCCACACTGGCAACTTCAAGCGACACATGCGTATTCACACGGGCGAGAAGCCGTTCAGCTGTCGGGACTGCAGCAAAGCGTTCTCCGACCCCGCGGCCTGCAAAGCCCACGAGAAAACGCACAGGTGAGTCACTTTGTCCGGCCCCCCAAGACGTTTACGGCGACCGACGCCCGCCCCGTCTGGCTCGTGCCCTAACCTCCCCCTGCCCCTCCCCCCTCCCCAGCCCCTTGAAGCCATACTGCTGCTCGACGTGCGGAAAGAGCTACCGGCAGATCAGCCTGCTCAACCTGCACCGCAAGCGGCACACGGGCGAGGCGCGCTACAGCTGCGAGGTGTGCGGCAAGCTCTTCACCACGTCCGGCAACCTGAAGCGCCACCAGCTGGTGCACAGCGGCGAGAAGCCGTTCCACTGCGACTACTGCGACAAGGCGTTCTCCGACCCCACCGCCAAGATGCGGCACCTGGAGACGCACGACACGGAGAAGGGCAACAAGTGTGCGTACTGCGACAAGCGCTTCAACCAGGTGAATAACACGCAGGGGTCGTAAGGTCGTGGAACACCTGGAAAAGTCCTGGATCTTTTAAATGGTTGTTTCCAAGGCCTGGAAGAAGTCATTTGAAAAAAATTTAATCCCAATGGTTTTGGAAAAGTCATGGAAATTTGTTATATTCATATCTTAATTTAGACGGTATATATACTGTATGCTTTGGAATTGTCATTGTTAGTTTAGGGGCGGCTGTAGCTCAGTGGGGTAAGGGGGTCGTCCTGCAACCCCAAGGTTGTAGGTTCGATCCCGGCTCTCCCCATTAGTTGCAAGTCGAAGTGTCCTTGAGCAAGGCACTGAACCCCCAGTTGCTTCCCGGGCGCATCACTGCAGAGAACTAATTTCCCCTTGGGGATTAATAAAGTATATATCTTATCTTATCTTATCTTTAAATAAGACTTGTTCTCACTTTTTCATGGATGCACCCAAGATTTCACAAAATGTTTGGTCATGGAAATTTGGCTTAAAGTCCTGGAACTCCATTGGTCATCATGTATATGAACTCTGACACGTTTTGTGAAGGTTCCGTATCGGCAACTGGGCTCCGACCATTAATCCTCGGATTGCAGACCATCTTAAACCATAGAAATGTAGACTTTGGTACCCACGTGTACATAAAATGTGACTTTTTACTGCAAATATTAACGTTGAATGTGTTGACCAACTATTTACTTGATTTTGTGTTATTTATTTTTTTCCTAGTCGGGAAATCTGAAGGCTCACTTAAAAATCCACATCGCGGACGGGCCTCTCAAGTGCAAGGAGTGTGGCAAACAGTTCACTACTTCAGGTAAGAAGATAGTACGACTGTCATTGGGGATTTGCAGTTTTTATTTTTTGTTTTATGATTTCTAAGTTATATTGATTTGGTTTTGGAACTTTTATTTAACCCCACCAGCACCACCTAATCACTTCCTCATACTGACTCCCGACATGGTTTTTAAATGTTATTTTAACCATTCAAAAGACAGTGGTAGTTTATGGAACACAATTCCAGCTGCTTTCCGTCCGTCTGCACGTGACCTGAAGGAAGGCGACTTCTGTATCGTGTGTGTGTGTGTGTGTGTGTGTGTGTGTGTGTGTGTGTGTGTGTGTGTGTGTGTGTGTGTGTGTGTGTGTGTGTGTGTGTGTGTGTGTGTGTGTGTGTGTGTGTGTGTGTGTGTGTGTGTGTGTGTGTGTGTGTGTGTGTGTGTGTGTGTGTGTGTGTGTGCGCGTGCGTGCTTTTTTTAGGAAATCTGAAGAGACACCTGCGAGTCCACAGCGGGGAGAAACCGTACGTCTGCATGCACTGCCAGAGAGCTTTCAGTGACCCCGGAGCTCTGCAGCGGCATGAACGCATCCACACGGGTACGTCCATCACATTCGGAGAGACTATGGAATGATAAAGCACTCCGGCCCACACACACACATGATTTACACCCTACTGACTGGCTGTAATTCATGTCCGACAGGAGAGAAGCCCTGCGTCTGCCTTATCTGTGGCAAAGCCTTCACGCAGGCCAGCTCGCTCATCGCCCACGTCCGCCAGCACACGGGAGAGAAGCCCTACGTGTGCGACCGCTGTGGCAAAAGGTCAGCGAGCAGATACATCGGTGCTGTCACTAAGGCTGCTCTTTGTTTTTTTGTTGTTTTTTTCACCTGTACTTTGGGAATGCAAGTTTATCTTAACAACCGGGCTTTGGAAATGTGTAATGGGAGAGTGCAGAGAATTTGTCCAGGGTTATCTTAAGGTTACGTGATTGTCTACCATGGGAGCGATTTGACCCGCATCCCAGTAAAATTGAGGACACGAGCTGAAGGATGCATTTCATGCGGGTTTGTTCCCTCCGGACAGGTTTGTTCAATCCAGTCAACTGGCCAATCACATCCGGCATCACGACAACGTCCGGCCGCACAAGTGTCAGATGTGCAACAAGGCCTTCGTTAACGTGGGAGACCTGTCGAAGCACATCATCATTCACACAGGTACGGACACAAATGAGTGTTGAATAAGTACAGGACTCACAGTGCAGGGTAGGAAAGTTACATATTTTTTAGGTTGGGGGCAATTGTTGCCCCACTGACTGAAATCCAGGGGCATTTAAAAATAAATTCGGGGCACTTTTTGAAACTTGTGAAATAACATTTAACCTTTGTTAAAAAATAATAAATATACTTAAGGCTTAAAAATGCCGATAATAACACTATTAGGCAGTAATAAAACTATTAAGCAGTAGTCTACAGATTCAAACAACAAAAAACAAACAGATACAAAACGATCATATTCAAGTGTGGACTTATTTCTTTGTGGTTATTTATTATTAAAAAAATTTAAACAACTATTAACAATTATAACTTCTTTTTTTGTTTTTCATTATTCAAAATTATATTTATTGATTTTTTTGTGTGTACCTACCTAGTGCAGGCAAACCAGATAGGACACACAATAAAGAAATAAAACAAAACGCTATTAAATTATCATAATTCTGGGGCATTTCTTGCCCCTCTCGTGATATCAGGGGCTACATTATATTTCTTAAGGGGCAGTTTTGCCCTTTGCCCTGGTGTATTTCCGACGCTGTCACGGAGTGATGGTGGAAAGGGGGAGACATCCGGCGGGTGATTATTTCTCTCCCTCCTGCCCTCAAGGGGAGAAGCCTTTCCTGTGCGATAAGTGCGGCAGAGGCTTCAACCGGGTGGACAACCTGCGCTCCCACGTGAAGACGGTCCACCAAGGCAAAGCCGGCATGAAGCGGCTGGTGATGGCCGGCGGCAGCGCGGACGAGGGGGCCGACGGCTGCGCGGGGGCGTCTACCTCCGACAGCGAGATCAACATCGTCACCGTCACCACAGAGGACATCGTCACCATGGCAACCGAGGCTCTGGCTGCCAGCGCGGTCGCACAGCTGACGGGTCAGAGAAAACATCAATGTGTGACAGTTGCTGCAGCCATCCAACGGGCCTGCTGTGGACAATAACAGAAACATGAGGATTAAAGGGACTCGTGTTTGTTGACTTTGTGTTGACAGTGGTTCCAGCGGCTGCTTCGGTGTCTGCGGATGAGACGGAGGCTTTGAAAGCGGAAATAACCAAGGCGGTGGAGAAAGTGCATGAAGCAGGTAGGTCCAGTACGTACGGTACTCACACGGCTGTATTTGAATCATAATAATAAGCTTTAGAAAACCATCCTTGTGGATCCTATTTCATGCAGTGGTGCAGCAGCATTATTCTAGTCTGGACCCTGGATTTGGGCAGAACTGGTACGCACGGTTCGTGCGGTCATGGAAAATCTGGAAAAGTCATGGAATTTTAAAATGGTTATTTCCAGGCCTGGAAAAGTCCTGGAAAGAAATTAAATCCCAAAAGTTTTGGAAAAGTCATGTAATTGTGTTCTATTTACATGTTCATTTTTATCTGAGTTTGAAATAATTCAGATGTTTTTAAAAGAAAGATGCTCAAAATATAAGCAGGCATACGCTCTTATACTGGCGGTGTGCTTTTTTTTTCTTCCCGTGCTGCGAGTGAACGCACCTCAAGAGGGTTGAGTTACCGCGGTATGATTCAGCATCAACCATCAACACATTTATTAACACAATAACTACTGTCTCAGGTCCTCTGCATAGAACATTCATATTCGGCGTGTGTGCTGGTAGCCGGCAAGGTGCCGGGGTGCTCTTGAGCAAGGCACTGGGCCCTCACTTTGACTGATATTTTCATTGAACAACATATTGAAATGATAATGTTGTGTTTTTTGCTTGGAATCTGGATGAAACAAAGATGTTTCCTTGAGTCTGCAGGATGTGATGTGTCGGCTCAGACATCGCCGCAGCATGACGATATTTAAATTTAAATGGTATTCAGCAACTATTGAACTATACACACTGAAATGGAATTAACGCCAGTTCCAAATTCATTCATTAAGTTGTAACTTAAGTGTTTTATTTTTTCCGTGTGAATTATTGTTACTGCATGAGAACAAGTTTGACTACAAATCGATAAACGTGACATCACAACCTCATTACAGGCTCTGTTTAAGAGCTGTTGTGGAGCTTTTCAATGGTGCCGCGTGGTTTTCATCAGCTGATGGAGAGAGTTTGTTCAGTTGTCAGTTTATCTGAGTTCATTTTAAATATTTGCCTTGGGAACAGCAGCTGAGAACATATTTCTTTCAGTCTGTCAGTTCAAGTTTAAAGCCTCTTTCACACTGAAGTGAACACAAGGATATATGTTGAGATGTTGATGCAGTAAATAGGCTAACATATTCAAAAACACAACTGGGATATTCAAGGTATTTCATGGGTTTAAATCTTTAAAAATAATGTCTAATGTGAGTAACTCTTCCTCTGTTCCCAGACCCCAACACCCGGATCTTGTACGCTTGCGATTCGTGTGGTGATAAATTCTTGGACGCCAGCTCCCTGGCGCAGCACGTACGCATCCACACGGCTCAGGCCTTGGTCATGTTTCAGGCCGATTCCGACTTCTACCAATACGCCACGGCCACCACCGCCGAGGGGGACTCCGCCACAACATGGCAACCCACCGCTGAGCAAGTCATCCAGGAAGGAGAGCTGCTCTTCCGCACCCAGGACGGAGAGGGAGAGATAGTGGGGGAGACGCAAGGAGAAGAGACTGAAGGGGCGATTCAGGTGGAGGAGAGGGGGGATGAAGAGATGGAAGCTCACGCTGAGATCCACGCGGAGGAAAACGACGAAGCTGCAGCGGAGGTAGAAGAGGAGAAACAAGAAGAAATGGAATGTGAGAGTCAGGCGTCGGAAATATGAAGACATTAATTGAGTTGATGAGGCGTCAGAGTTTCAAAAACGCCATGATGTTAACATATATCTAAACTGGATTTATAATGTACAACACTTTATACACAATGTTAGCTCTGATTGTGTATTCGAAAATCATATGTTTTGCGGTCCTAATTCCAGAAATGAGGCGAGATTAGGTAAATATTGTTGATAATTCTTCCAGAGATGTTTATACTGCGTTGTATAGTCTGTTTATTTTTCGAATGAAATCCGGGACTTTGCAGTGACCTTTGTATTTACAATCACAATTTACTTCGAGAAAGTGATGTGTGTTTTATTTTTCCATTTCACTTCGAAGAGATGTGTACATTTCCCTTAAAGAGTCTAAATATTTTTATTGTTCTTGGTTGTAAGTATTTTCATGAAAATTACATTATACAGAGATTATTGACATGAACATGTCGGGGTACTGCAGATTGAAATGTAGAAAGGGGGGAGGGGTATGTCATGGATCTGTATGCTGTAAATGCTGCGCATGTATATTTGTTGTGTCCTCTAAAAAAAGTTGACAGTCAACAATTCTCAGTTTCACATTGATACCAAGACAGTTGTCCTTTATGGTTTTGCAGTAAACTTGTCATAATCGTGTGAAGATGGTTGCCTGTAACCAAGTCATCATCTCATTAATAATTATTAATCTGACAATAAAAGATTTGTAATAAAGAATCTGCACTGTCTGTCATGTTTCCTTTCGGTTTACATTGCTCACGGAATATCGAGAATATTATGGAAATATATGTTAAGTAATTAAATATATGAATTCAATGAGGAAAATAAGTCCACTTTCAAAAATAAAGCACTTGTTTGACATGTCTCCAGACTTCACTTCTTCCGTGATTGTCGGTCTTATAATAAAGCTGTCACCCTATTGGCGGAGCCCAGAAGGACGCGTTCCTCTCGGTGATTGGCTGGCTCTCGCGGGGTCAAAGTTGGGTCGACTCCTAAAGCTGACGTCGACTTTCTGCAGCAAAATGGCGTCGTTGACAGCAGTCGTGCAGACGAGCCAGTCCGGCCCTTCATTATCGTCCAAGAAACGGAACGGAACCATGACCCAAAGGAGGTCCAGACTTTGGGACAACAATGTCCTCTTGTTCCTCTCGCTAGCGTCCATGTTGCATTGCGCTGGGGCTGACGGCAAAATGTTGGTTCTCCTGGACAACTTCAACATCCGAGACACCCATTCAATCTTCTTCCGCAGTCTGGCGGGTCAGTAAAAAAACACATTACATCCCTAAATACTCTCCTCTATATTGTTATCGACCCCGCTCGTATTGATAACTGGTCTCTTCCAGTGTAAAGTAAAGCTAGAGCCTTTTGCACACGAGCTTCACGCAGCTCAACCGGCATGCTAACGTTAGTTTAGCTGTATTGTGTACGCTGCTTACTATTTCATGGCGCTGGTAGTTTATTTAGTATTTCTATGTATTTGTGACGTTAATCGATGTTGGTGTTGCTACTTTCTTAGTAGCGTTAGCGTACACTGCATTTCATCGAAACGTGGCCCCTTTTTGTTTCAGGTATACTTCGAGGACACCAAACGATGAATAATTTGAGACCATTTATATACCTATTTTTATTTTAGTCAACAAGCAAATAATGATACCACATGCAGTTGATCGAAGTTACATTACTGCATGTCAATACATTCTTATATACAGTCTACATGGCTAATTCATTGTAAATGAGCATGTCGATTTAGCTACAGCTAATTTTCTTAAAGAGACAGTGCCCCCCGAAATGAAAATGTTCCCCCTCTCACCTGTTATGATATTTATCAATCTAAATGATTTTGGTGTGGTTTGCTTAATTTGAGATGTCTGCATCTCTTCAACATTATACGACAATATGGCACATGACAGTTGTGTTCTCTCTCAATAGTCAGCGCTGCTTGTGTTTCTTTTGGAAATACAATCCACTGCTGCTTTGTTTAAGTTGTTGTTGCTCAACATGTGTCAATGTTTCAGTGGTGATGTGACTCTCTGCTCTTCAGACCGTGGCTTCGACATCTCATTCAAGACGGCTGACGATCCCTCCCTGTCTCTGATCAAATATGGCCAGTTCCTGTATGACCATTTAATCATCTTTGCACCATCAGTTGAAGGTACATTTCACACTTTTATCATACTTGATTGAAAATGAACAGCAGATGTATTTTTGCCTTTTTAAAACCTTACCAATTGTGAAAATGTGACTCCTCTTTGGTAATTTGCAGACTTTGGAGGAAATATAAACGTGGAGACGATTACATCCTTTATTGATGGCGGAGGCAACGTCCTGGTTGCTGCCAATTCAGATATTGGTCGGTGGACTTCCAACAGCTTTTCTGTAATATTATAATCATATATGTAATAGAAAATCCAAATATTAACGCTCTTCTCCTGGCACACAGGTGACCCTCTGAGGGAGCTGGGTAGCGAGTGCGGCATTGAGTTTGATGAGGAGAAGACTGCCGTCATTGACCATCACAACTACGACGTGTCTGACTCCGGAGAGGTAAGCAGGAGTCGGTTCAGTTCAGCACCTTCAGTGTCCGGTCTGCAGACTAACAAGTGATCCTTCCCGCCTCCAGCACACGCTGATTGTTGCCGACCCAGAGATCCTGATGAAAGCCCCGACTATCGTCGGCGAACCCACCAACAGACCCATTTTATTCAAGGGAGTTGGGTAAGCACCACTCTACAAATTTTTTAAATGTCGACAACCGAGTACTCAAGGGATATCGGTGTGTTGACACTCGCTTGTTTTTCAATTATTACTTCTTTAAATCGAGTGAACGCCTTCTTAATTACTTCGACCCGCACCCCTGGCTAAACGTTTCAGAGAATCTTTACCGTATTTGGCTATAGAGGTTTTGGAGAAAGACGTTGGCTTTTGATGTTAGGAAAGGAAGCCATATGAAGTCAGATTAACAAGACATCCCCTCCTTCCACCCTCCTTTGCAGCATGGTGGCAGACCCAGAGAACCCTCTTGTCTTGGACATCCTCACTGGCTCGTCCACTACTTACTCATTTTTCCCCGACAGACCCATCTCACAGGTAAGCTCACCAAAGACGACACTTATGTCTGTGGTTTGGCTCCAGGAGGCTTGAATGGCAATGCGTTTGTGTTTTCCCTCATCTATGAACATCCAGGATGGCTTTGGAGAATCAAGTGTTTCTGTGGAGAGCCAGAAGCCATAGATAGCCTTCAGAATCTCTGGATTAGAAATTAACTAGACAAAGCATTCACATTTTCTTTCTGTTTCAGAATAATAATATTTTCTTTATTACCTCTCCAGTACCCCCACGCCGTTGGCAAGAACACCCTCATGATCGCCGGCCTCCAGGCCAGAAACAATGCCAGAGTGGTGTTCAGCGGCTCCCTGGACTTCTTCAGTGACGCCTTCTTCAACTCCGCGGTGCAGAAGGCCACGCCCGGCTCCCAGAGGTAGCTATTGGCTCCTTTTCTTTCTTTTTGCCCCTGTCCCGTCGATGTATTTACAGCTTCTGGTTACAAAAAATTGTCATCAGTGGCGTTCTCTCTTCTCAGGTATTTTTAGTTGTTTGGCCGTGTGAACAAATGTTAATTTACGACTCGACCATGTTTTGGTGAGGACGTTTGTAAGTCCTTACAGAGTCTTGAGATGCAAACAGTTCATTGTCTTAAACCCGGTTTACCTCGGTGCGGCCTATATTTGAGATGTACGAGAGCTTTGTTAGTTTTTACTATGACCACTGATTGGACATCCACAGAAAAGGTGCCATGTTTTCCCTTTTTTATTAGGGCTGTGAAACGATTAACATTTTTAATCGGATTAATCACAGGTTTCTGTGGATTAATCATGATTAATCACATATTTCCGATATTCTCAGTATATTTTGTGAGAACATAGAGATTTATGACAAAAGACGGATATATACATTTATACATTCTTCTATACAATGGTGCTGCAACTCAGCAGTTATTTAGCAGTTTTCTTCCATATGGAACATTAATACATCTTCATCCTAAACAGAATGTTTAACCCTCCTGTTACCTTTCGGGTCAATTTGACCCCATTCAATGTTTAATGTCGGTGTTCTTTGGGGTCAATTTGACCCCAGGCTGTTTTTCACTGTGTCAAACATATAAGAAATATCAACTTTTTTATTTATTTAAAGGGCTATTTAGGTAGTCAACAAACAAACATAAAGTACCTCACACTTAAACTTGGGAAGCAATATTAATTATAATAATTTTCTGGAGGTTTTAATTGCTGGGGTCAAATTGACCCCGAGGGTAAAATATGTGAGTAAATGTAAAGGTAACGAGGTTAAACAGAGCATTTTTCTCTTGTTTGTCAACCATTAACTCCACCATGATACAATCTAAAGGCCTCTAGTCTTCCTCTAGCAGCTGCTGAGGCAAACTGACTGTGGGTTTTCTTCATGAACTGGGCCGTGATGAAAGGGACGGCGGGGACACCGCTGCAAAGCTGAAACCTCACCGGCCGACACGGACAGGTGGACAGATTGACAAGTGACTTTTTTTGCTCGGTCCCGATGCGCGCGCACGGAGCTCTGTGGCGAGCGTGACGGAGATCGATAAGTGTTAACGCAACGCGTAATAAAAGAACAAAGACGTGCTATAGAGAACATGTCAGGGGGCGGGCCAATCTCTTTAATGTCATGCGATCTACCGACACTACGCCGCGATCGACTGGCAGGTCGCGATCGACGTGTTGAGACCCTGATCTACAGGAAGTAAAAGTCGTAACAAGGTTTCCGGAGGTGAACCTGCGGAAGGATCATTACCGAACAGACCGTCTGCATGAGAGCGGACAGAGTTCAGATTGAAGTGGTGTATTGGAAGCTCATTTTGCAAGTGACTTTTTTTTCGTCCCGATGTGCGCGCACACGCCGGCATCCGAGCTCTGGGGCGCGCGAGACGGAGATCGGAGTCGTGTTAACGCGACACTAGAGACAGAATGACATGCTGCTGGAGAGACGACCAACAACAGACGGATTGGAAGCTCATTCTGCGCATGCGTTAAATGCGTTTTAAAAAATAACGAAGTTAAACCTGAAATTGAATTAACTGAGTTAACGCGTTATTTTTCACAGCACTATTTTTTATATATATATATTTTTTTTAAACTCCTCAAGCCTGTTTGAGTAGTCGTCTTGCATCGTCTTTAAGTGAGTATTCGGGTGTTAAATGTAAGACCTGTGTAGTTAACGTAACCACTGTTGAGCATGTATTGGTGCAGGAAGAGTTTGTTTTGTTAAAGGCCCACTCGATAATATCCGAGTGTGCCTCGGGAACACAAGCTGTTATTTTTATACTAATACTAGAACCAGCCCTAAAAAAATAAGAAAATTCCCCAAGTGTGTGCTGTGTGAACATACCGTCATCCTCCGACCAACTCATGAGAATTCCTCTTCTCGTCGTGGCCTTCTTTGTTGTCAGGTACGAGCAGACGGGGAACATGGAGCTGGCCGTGGCGCTGTCCCGCTGGGTGTTCAAGGAGGCCGGAGTCCTCCGGGTCGGAGCCGTGACCCATCATCCTGTTGGACAGAGGAATCCCCCAGCGGCGTACACCATCACTGACCTTGTGGTGAGTGTGGAATATCAAGAGGTTTTATGTCAACAATTCCTCCCCGCTGAAGATGTTTTGTCTCTGCACGAATGAAGGGGCTGTGCACTATTCTTTCATTTTTGGGCGCATCTCAATCGGTGTAACCCCTTCCCCACGCAGGAGTACAGCATCGTCATTGAGATGTTGTCCGAGGGCCGCTGGGTTCCCTTCAACGGAGATGATATCCAGCTGGAGTTCGTGAGGATCGATCCCTTCGTCAGGACGTATCTCAAGAGGACCGGTATGCCTTATGACACACACACACACACACACTCTCTAATTCACGCTTGCACTCTAAATGTGCTGCACCCTTGTGGCTCGTGTGTGTTTTTGAGCCGTGTGTGCACCTTCGCCGTCGCAAACTGTAACCACTGCGCCGTTGTCTGTCTTCTAGGAGAGATATACAGCGTCCAGTTCACGCTGCCCGACGTGTACGGAGTCTTCCAGTTCAAGGTGGACTACAACCGACTGGGCTACACGCATCTCTACTCCACCACTCAGGCAAGTAGCTTCGGGCGTATCCAAATCCCAAATACTGGTATGGTTGCGGTACGGAGATCTACACGCAAGGGACATTTAGCAAATGCAAATTTAAAATCCTAAATAACCAATAATTGTGACCTTTTTTGTGAATTTATGGAAATGAATGTAAATACAACAACACCATATATTGTCCGCAATATCAAATGAGGTATCCCAGAGAGTACCAGTATGGCAATCTCCCAAAACCTTGGTCTGATATTTATAAGTACACTGTGACTTGGAAGAGGTTCTTCCTACCTTATAATGTATTTTTTTTAAACACCGTCTTAATGTATGGTGGCCTAACCGTCGCTATTTCGTTTGTTCATCACAGGTATCCGTGCGCCCCCTGCAGCATACTCAGTACGAGCGCTTCATCCCCTCGGCCTTCCCGTACTACGCCAGCGTCTTCTCCATGATGGCGGGACTCTTTGTCTTCAGCATCGTCTTCCTGCACATGAAAGAGAAGGAGAAGTCAGACTAATGCGGAGCAAGGGAAAACAAGATTCGAGAATTAAACTAGTGGTTTGAAGAGTTTAAATTTAACGCTCTTCACGCAAGACTTGGACTGCAATCCTACCGTAAAAAAATAAAGTTATACAGTTTCTGTTCGGTTTTTAAGTCTCAACAAATACGGGGCTGGAGGTCCAATTGTGACCGTAATGCAGTGGTTGGGGTCATTTTTTTTTTTTTTTTGGGGTACTGAAAATCATTCAAAGGCTTAGAAGTGTCCCGCAGTTATTCGACATTTGTAGGAAGTTGCTTTACATTTGAGAAATGATCTCCTAAGTAGAGCACATGCCTTGAAACCTGAGGAATCTGAAATTGCATCCACATGCTCTCAACCAGGACAGTTTATTGGGGGGTAACTATATGCACTGAATATGCCAACTGCTAATTTGTTTTTGATAAAGTGTTTCCAAAAAAAGTTGACGTTGTCTTAACAATAAAATATTGACATTCCACCCAGAACTTCCTGTCTTTTCTGTGACATGACTTACTTGTGCTTTAACTGTCTTGTTGGTTGTAATATCCTCGAAACGAAAATGTGCAGTGTCAATAAAAGGGACCTGACCGGTGCTTTCGCTTCTTCCACGTGATTCGCTGCGGTGCACGCAGTCAGGATGAAGCACATTCAAAACTAAGACTAATATATGAATAGTTTTTTTTTTTAAAGTTAGTTCTATTGATCTAAAATTAATTCAATTTTCCACGTTTTGTCATGTTTGCACAAAGTGGATTAATTTAAAATGTAACTGGTCATGATTTTGAAGGCGGTTCAGTCGCTCTTGTCCTCCCACGCGCTATTGAGTCGTATTTGGGGCTAGTGGTGACGTAATCCACCGACCGAGACTTCTCATTCAAACGGCGTTAGGTCAGGAGCAGCGATGAAAGTAACCCTGACATCCGGGACTTTAGGATGATTAATAAACTTATACAGACAAACGTGCGACAACAGGTAACGTAAAGTAGTTTACAATAGCTAACCACGTGAATGGTGAAACTAGGAGTATGATAACTACCACAATTGCTACTAAAAGTTATCCATGGCTGGATCCAGGATTTGCTAGCCGCCCCCACCTTGAGGTCTAGCGCTGAGAAGGAAAAAAAAGAAAAGTCCCGTGGCTAAAGCTAACCGGGATAACCGGATCCGGTTGACAGTCGTTTGATCTCTTGCGCCACTTTCTCCGCTTTAACGTGGGTGGTTACGGACTGGCGGCGCCGTCGACGTGAACCCGGACCAACTGACAACAACCGACGCCGTGTCGGTGGTTTGACAGCCCGCTAACGCGATAATGTCCGCTAGCTTGCTAGCTAGCTAGCTTAGCTTAGCCGGGCGTTAGCTTTAAGCAAAACAAGCGCTCCCTCTCCGGAGTCAGCTGACCGGCTGCTCGCGAGCTGCCAGCGGACCAGTGATGGATCAACTGAAAGTGAAGGACCGCATATTAGAAAACATCTCCCTGTCGGTCAAGAAGGTAAGCGCTGTCCGTCTCCGTCGGCACTCTTAAACACGTTGTCGCCAAAGTGGAAGTATTTCCACGTGAATTCCTGCTCACCTTTTGTGAGCCAAAGAGGGGCAACTTTCAAGTCGGTGGGACGTGACCAGCTCGCTGTCACGAGGAGGCCTTTTCTCTAACTGATGTAACGCGAATCCAAGAGCACACGGACTGGTTCTCTACCATTTCTGAATCCCCCCCCCCCCCCCCACACTGCGGTATGTGTCGTAAACACACCTGCAACTATATCGGGACGCGCATACTTTGCGGCACTGTATTCAGAGTTATGGGATGGTTTCTTGGGGATTTTCTTTTCGTCCCAACTGTGCCTGATGTGATAGTGAAACTACCTTCTCTCCTAACTTGACGGACAGCATTGCATCTTCTTCCTGGACTTCCTGCTGCCTCGTGCATTCACTTTCCCAAAGCACTGCACCTCACTTCCTTAATCCACCTTTTTCTAATACATTTTACTCCAAGACCTTATTAATCTTTTCTATTGTAGAGCCTGCATAATGACCGTGCACTTGCTTCTGAAAGGCTCTGCCTCAAGCTTCAAAGAAAGAGTTCAGTGTTTACCTCAAAACAAACATCGCTTCGTCAAATCCCTTTTTCTTTGGGTCACAATCCTCAAAGCTAATCTCCCACCTACACTTGACTTGAGTTGGTTATTCGTAGCATGCTGCAGGATGATGATGATGGATGATGATGATGATGGATGATAATGAAACGCCACTCATCATCTGCAAGAGCCACTTACCTCTCAACAAACATGCGTGCATCGAGCGTTATGCGCTTTGTATGCCAGTCGAAATGCAGATGTTTATGTAAATTATTCCGCTTTCCTTCAGTCTGAGACACAGCAGTGAAATCATAGCAGTAAATCCCAACAGTGACACACATACTTAGTTGGATTTATCTGAATTCCTTAATTGCTTTGACTACAGGATCATTGTCAAAAACAATCGCTCCATTTCCTTCAGCATTCCTCCCCATATTGATGCGTACACCGTTTAGCACCCTTAATGCCTCGCATGTGCTCACAATGTAATTCCTGTTCTATTTAAAATCAAGTATGCCAGAGCCAACAATTATGAGACGACTTGATCATCAGGTTAGACATTCATCACAGCCAAAACTAAATATTTAACAGTGGGGCTTGTTTTCACTAACTCCATTTCCTTATTTAATAATCGCTTGGTGTGTTTTTGAAAGCTCTTTCACAAACTTCCTTAGAGAACGATTCAACGTGCTGAAGAGTTACTGATAAGGACGGAGTTCAGGTAATGGCGTTACACTGCATGGTGACCCAGCCCCCCGGCACATGTAAAGAAAGCCAACCTACCCGTTAAAAAATTCAATGTATTTATCGGTGAAACTTTAACGGTATGTCCCTTTTGTTGTCGTTTTTGAGAGATAATTGCAATATTTTTGTAACTGGAATGTGAGCTTTCGAAGCGCCACCCGAACCCTAAACTAACCGCAGAGGAAACCACGTCTCTCCGTAGTTGCAGAGCTACTTTGCCGCCTGCGAAGATGAGACTCCAGCCATCCGAAATCACGACCGGGTCCTTCAGCGCCTCTGTGAACACCTCGACCACGCCCTGCTGTACGGGTAAGAGGCTCGACGTGCATCAGGACTTCTTCTCGACCAGGGGCGTTTGTAGGATTTAAAGAAAGGGGGGGCGAAGAACCAAGGCGAGTGGCATGTTTGGGTATGTCTGCGGGCGCAATGTTTTTGGGGGGGCCCCGGAAATCCATTGTTTCTGACAGTTCATAGATTGATTCAATCATAAAGTGATGTTGCTCTGTAGTTTTGCTTCATTCAGTCTATGATAACACAAGAGACAGCATTTCAGGGTCATAGTGATATGTTATGCTCTTTTGGACACAATCACTGAGATAAAGATGAACTAGTTCAGTATCAAATATATCATTCAATGCAAAAAATGTATTCATAACAATATAAACAAGAATGGGCACTCGGTAGAGTGCATACCTTCGCATATCACAAGATTGGGCATTGAATTATGAACATTTTGGCATTAGTTGCATGCCAATTGGATATAAATTGACCGCGTTATGGTAAAAAGAAGATGTTGACCTTTTCATGACCTTTGACCCGATCGATCCCAAAATCTAATCAAATGGTCCCCGGATAATAACCAATCATCCCACCAAATATCATGCGATTCGTTTTAATACTTTTTTACTTATGCGAATAACACGCATACAAATAAATAAATACACGGCGATCAAAACATTACCTTCCGCATTTTCAATGCGAAGGTAATGAATGCTAAGAATAGAGAGATGGTGACAGTTTCTAACTCTTCCCTTTTAATGTGCTGAAGCCCCCCTAAGATAGGCCTAACCACCCCCCCTGTTTTAGACCGACGCTACAAGTAATTGCTCCAGGCTGCTTCCCCGTGTACACTACTCTTCCTTTTCTGTGAAAATGCATCTCTTGTGTCATCACTCTACTGCTCCCTTTTCCCGTTTGACGCCTGTGACACTTATTGACTGTCTGCATTACAGCCTGCAGGACATCTCCTCGGGCTACTGGGTCCTGGTCCTTCACTTCACTCGGAAAGAGGCCGTCCGGCAGATCGATGAGCTCCAGCACATCGCGACCAACCTCGGTCGAAGTGAGATGTCTCTCTCACTCAAACACACTCGCATGACTCGTGATTCAATGGGTTTCATTTATAGAACGCAACGTGTCTCTTTCCTGTGTAGGCCGAGCATGGCTGTACCTGGCGTTGAGTGAGAGCTCTTTGGAGAGCTATCTACGCCTTTTCCAGGAGAACCAGGGGTTACTGCAGAAGTACTATTTTAAGTAAGTGATCCAGGTAGCCTGAACTTGATTACCTCAGGGTAAAGGAATTCTGAATTTACCAAATGTTGTGGTGGATGTACTCCAGGCATTTTGTGGTGAGTGGATGTCTGTCTTTCTGCTCTGCTAGGAATGCACTGGTCTGCAGTCACGACCACCTCGCGCTCTTCCTCACGCTGATGTCCGGCCTGGAGTTCATTCGCTTTGACCTGGAGCTGGTGAGCATGCATCTAACCGTCATTTTCTCGAAAACGTTTTTTCCTTCTTCCGATACCGGTGCTAAACCGGTGCTTTTAAAACGATACCGGTGCCTGAACCGATACTTAAAAAAAGAAGAAGCACAAAACGACGATTGATAATTACAACATTAAAAACCTCTTCGGCCAAATTCCCTGTAAAAGCTGTTCTCATGGCCGCACTGTCAAACAAACGGATATCAGACTGTCGCGCTCGTAGCTTAGACATGTTTATAATGGCGAATTTATTATTTGTTGGCCTATTTTATGAATGCAAGACTTGCAATCAACTCGACGGTACTAATCTGAGTTCAGGCTGCTCTTGTCATCACCGTCTCCCGAAAAACCGTTGCCGACTCTACCGAAAACGCGAGCGGCGTGTTTGTAACGTTTCTCTCCCGCCGGTACAGGACGTGCCCTACCTGGACATGGCCCCCTACATGCCGGATTACTACAAACCCCAGAACCTGCTGGACTTTGAGGAAAGGCTGCCCAGCTCCGACAGCTTGTCTCTGCACTCCTTCACCTCGCTCACCTCCACCAACCTGGAGTGGGACGACAGCGCCATCGCCCCCTCCAGTGAAGGTCGGCAGCCCCGTGTGTCTCGATTTTAACTCTTTGTCGGCTCCGATGCCAATGGAAGTTTTAACGGCAGTCACAGTCAGAGATGAACACAGCTTAAAACCTTTTATTTTTGCCGATAGTGATCGAATAAAATATTTCTCGATAGCGATTCATCGTATCGTCTCGGGAGAAGCTTCTTCTTTTTTTGGCACCATTGCTTCACTTGCTCAGCAGTGGTTGAATACTTTAAGAGGAGACGCACACAGTTAGATCAACTGGTTTAATAATCATTTGGACCCATACTTGCTTTTAATTTGTAATCACTGTTGACCAGCCAGTACTGCTCTCCTTTGAATTAGCCTCACCCTGAAGCGAGTGTCAGTTCCCATGCGTCTCTGTGGACCTCTGCTCTGGACCTCGCAGCGCTAATCACGATGTAACTCTGAACGCAGATTGGCAGCATTTATTTTGGATTACGCCGTGAGTTCAGAGAGTGATGTCAAGCTGATGGCATGTTGAAAGCAGAAGTCAGATTGATCCTTGTGACTCACGAATACCAGAGTGCATTTCCTCAAATGGGTCACTTGGCGGCCAGAGGCTCGGATGTTCCAGAAAGTTCTCACCGGGGTGATCTGCAACGCTCACTGAATGCATTCCGACATCACTCTGCACAAAGCACGGAGTCAGTTTTAAAGTAGTTAACTTTAGTTCCCACTTTTGTCAATTAGACTTCATCAATTCCGCCGTTTCATACACCATATGTCATGTTATTTTTCTCCTCCATTGTAATCTCCTCTCTCCTGTCTCCACTACATCTCTCTCTCTCTCTCTCTCTAATTTTGAATGTCATCCTTCCTCTTTTTTTTTTTTTTAGATTATGATTTCGGTGACATCTTCCCCGTGTTGCAGTCATTGCCAAGTGCAGACTGGGAAGGTGGGACATTGGTCAACCCACCCCCCTCCCTCCCCTCCCTCCCTCCCTCCCTCCTTTCTGGCGTGGCCATCCCTCAGTTTGTGCGTAGCTTTACGCATGCTGTGTACGCCAGTCCGTAATTCGACATGTCGATATGAAAAGTACGTCCAGCTGATCTCAGGACACGCTCAAAGGGGCCCGGGGTGAAAGTGCTTCTAATTTTGGGGAATGGATGCAGTTGGAGGGGATGTGTGTGTGTTTGGATCTAAGCTTGTGTGCCACATTCTCAGCTATTAATATAACGTATGTGGCGGACATATTACTTTGATCAGCGTGCAACTGGATTTGCCAGACATTAAATCACACGACGGTAGATTAATTCTTATGCACAAACCTTTATGTTAACCTCCATGAAACGTGAGGCATTAACCAACTGACAGCCAAGTATTTTAGTGTCTGGTAAAAATGTCACAGCCCACATTAATTTCCAGTGGAGCTTTTCTTAATGATCGTGTTATACGAGTTGAATTATGGAACGAAAACACAAGGCATCGTCAAAGTTATTCATAAGTTGACGGGTAAGTTTTTCGGGATGAAGAGCAGCGCTTCGGTTGGCTGGGCTTCAGTGTTGGGTGTCGACACGGAACCGGCGTCCGGCATGCATCTTGAGAATGATCCGAATGTTCGCTCTGCCTATAAAAAAAAAAAAATTTGCCGCAACAAGATAACCCGCCTGGTGTCCTGCCTGGTACTCACCTCGTCCAGTCTGTCTCCGTGACAACCTGTCTGTCTGTTTTTGTCTGGTGCGTTGTTCTCTTCCTGTGTGACACTGGCCTCGGATCAGCTCGACTGCAGCGTGAGTTAGCGATCAAGAACAGTGGCTTAAGTACACGACCGGTCAAACGTTTGAGGTCACCCAGACAATTTCATGTTTCCCATGAAAACTCACACTTTTATTTATCAAATGAATAGAAAAAAGAAAAGAGAAAAAAAAGACATTTACAAGGTTAGAAATAATGATTTTTATTGTAAATATTAATTTTGTTCTTCAAACTTGTCGCTCAAAGGAAGGACAGTTGTATAGCTTCTCTCACCAGCATAACTGTTTTCAGCTGCGCTCACATAAAAAGGGTTTTCTACCCCTCCGTTAGTCTTCTAAGGCGATAACTCAATGTAACATTAGAACACTGGAGATGGGCCTCTAGACACCTATGTAGAGACTTCATTAAATGAACAGTTATTTACCACATTAACTATGTATAGAGTGTATTTATGATTAATTTAATGTTGTCTTCATGGGAAATTTCTAAGTGACCCCAAACTTTTGAACGGTAGTGTATATAGAACGCAAAATCTATTAAAAATGATGATGTCGGCTTGCAGGGAGCCTGACGGTGTTTTGTAGTTTGGATGACCACGTAGCTGTGAAGAAAAGTAGTTAATCTAATGAAAGCAGGAGGGGGGTAATTGCCGTTTAGTGTGACCCATCTCCAACTGCAGACGAATGCTTGACCCCGGGGCCTGTGTCGCGAAGAAAGCTGCTGTCCGTGTGCCTCCTTGATGTGTGCTGCATTGCAGGGTTTTTTCTGCCTCTCTGACCCTGCCAAAGAACTACAAAAGGATGCCACAGCCACTAACATTTGTTCCTGCGCGATGCCGATAAAGAAACGCGCGGAGCTTTTGTGAAAACGTCTCGTTGGTCGACGAAAACATGAAAAGCGACACATTCGTAATACGGAATATATTGATTTCAAAGTCATTCGTTTAACTTACCAACGAGACGGTGGCAGCAAAAGCTCCGTGTAATTCTTATGTACAATTTCTAACAAAAGGTGGGTGACTCTCGGTGTGATTTATCCCCGTTAGAGGGTGACCTGACCGACCAGGCCAGCTGCCCGCGGTCCAGCGGCTCCGATCCCCAGACGGTCATCAGCGACACGGTGGTCCTTTCTACCGGCACCCTCAGGATGAAGGCGGCGGCTCAGCCGGCGCCGCACAGCCCGACGTACAGACACAACCCCTTCAACGAGGACTTGGACACCAACACCTCCGCCGACGTCACCCCGGTCCACCTGGCCAGCTGCCTCCACGCCGTGACCGCCGGAGACGACACGGAGAGCACCGGCAACGAGCTGGAGGTCATCAGGTACGGGAGCAACCGGTTCAGTCTGCTCACATTCTGTGGAGAAGCCGCGGCTTAACCCCTCCGGTCCTCCCCAGGATGGCCAGACGAAAGAAACCGGCCAAGAAGCGGCGGGGGAGGGGCTCCACGGATTCCATGAGCAGCCGCCACAACTCCGTCTCCTCGGAGCACGCGGAGATGTCGTCGGAGGACGTGGACTCCCTGAACGGCGCCGCGGCGGAGCCGAGGAGGAGCCGGGTGGGCTCGCAGGTCGTGGAGGAAGGGGACGAGGACGGAGCGGAGGGCCTCCTGCGGCTCCCGGTGATGACGGACACCTCCATGGACGCCGTGGGCCAGCCGCTGCGCGACGTCATGGACCGGCTCAACGGGCCTCTGGACGGGGAGGACGTCTGGGCGCGACGGGGGGAGAAAAGCAACGACGCGGGCCGCGACCGGGGTCCCGAGCCCCCGGCGCGGTCGCCCTTTCGAGAGAACTCCGGCGGCGAGCCACCCGCCCCCGCCCCCCGAGAGGCGTCTCTCTCCCTGCGGGCCCCTCCCGCGCCTTCAGACGTACGCTGCTTTGCCGCCGACAGTTCGGGCTCTCCTCCCACGGGTGGTGGCCACGATGACGCTCCGGAGCTTAGCCAATCGGAAGCTCTTCCAGGTGGCCTCGAAGATGATGGAGATGCAAAAGCGCCGGCGGGACGGGAGGCCGCGATGAAGACCGGGGAGGAAGACGCGGAGGAAGGAGAGGACGCTGGTAAAAAAGCATTTGCTGAGGAAGCAGAGGATTCTCATCCGGCAGAGTTTACGTAAGAGAGCTTCTTAAAAAAAAAAAAAAGCACGCATTGTTTGTTGTTGCAATGTTCGAAGTGTGTTTTTAATGTTCTTAATTATTTATGTTTCAGTGTGGACAACAATCACTTGCTTCTTCTCATGATTCATGTGTTCAGAGAGAACGAGGAGCAGCTCTTCAAGGTGAAGACGGGAGACTTTTTATTATTATTATTTAGTATTTACATTGAAAGAAGTTAAATCCTTTGCAGAAAATGTCAATGTTTCAATCAAATAGTGGCGTTTATAGAAATGAAGCAGCACGGCGATGTCACGCTCTTTTACCAGGCCTGGTTTCAAACCTCGAGAACAAATGGTCTATTCCACGTCTCGAAGCCACTTCTTTTTGGTGTTGTTTAACGGACATGGAAGAAGTGGTTTTGGAGACTGTTGCTCAGTTTGCCAGTTGCCTTTTTAACTGCTTTTACCTCGGCTGTAGCAATGGACCCAGGGTAGGAAATGTACATGTTTTTTAGGGGGCACTTTTTTTCACCCACTGACTGAAATCCAGAGGCATTTAAAAAGAAATTGGGGGCACTTTTTGAAACGTGAAGTAACAAAATAATAAATATACTTATTTAGGCTTACAGGATATGAGCAATCGTCATAAAAATATTAATAATACGACTATTAGGCAGTAGTCTCCAGATTCAAAGTGTTTTCTTAGATTTTTTGAACAAAAAACAAACAGAAATCAGACAATCCTATTCAATTGTATTCTTATTTCTTTGTGGTTATTTATTAATATTACATTTTTTAAACTACTATTAACAATTATACTTATTTCTTTGTTTTTTTATAATTACAAATTATATTTAGTGATTAAAAAAAACACGATATTAAATGATAGAAATTATGGGGGCATTTGTTGCCCCTTTCTTTGTGACATCAGTGGAAACATTACATTCCTTAGGGTCAGTTTTGCCCTTTGCCCTCGTGCATTTCCGACGCTGAATGTACCCGTCTGGCTTGTTAAACATCCGCACGGACAAACACAAAAGCTGATTTATTATTAGCTTAATTAGGAGACATAATTTAAGAAGCAAGTGAATAAAAAGTGCACCTGGTTTGTGATGAATGATGAAGACTTACAGCTGCACTACATCCGGTTGGCGGACGCCATCACTCGTGAACACAACAGTGTTGACGCAGATGAATGTGAAGTTTTTGCAGACGTTTAACATAATTTGGTCTTTTGGTTATTTTCAGATGGTGAGAATGAGCACAGGCCACATGGAGGGCGACCTGCAGCCCCTTTACCTGCTGCTGACTGACTGTTACGTCTACCTGCTTCGGAGGGGTAAGTGCCGAAAAAACCCAGCATGTATTGGATTTTTTTACCAGTACTGATTCTTCGTCGGGACATACTGATATTCAGGGTTCATACGGCCATGGAAAACCTGAAAAAGTCCTGGAATTTGTAAATGGTTATTTCCAGGCCTGGAAAAGTCCTGTAAATGTGTTATATTCATATGTGCATTTACGCTGAGTTTTAAATCATTAATATGCTTTTTAAAAGAATGACGCTCAAAATATAAACCGGCATACGCTCTCATACTCGCAAATTTTTCGCGCTGCAAGTGAACGCACCTTAACTGAAAAGACATGATTTTTTATTCTTTTAATCAATCTATTGTCTCTCATTAATTTGTGTCATTTTAAGGTTATATACTGTATGCGTTCATTTTCTCACTTTTTTATGTATATAGCGAGATTTTAAAAAAAATGGAAATTTGTTGAGAAGTCCTGGAAATCCATTGGATATTGATATTGGGAAATCGCAAAAATAATGTTTTTGACATTTAAGGAATGCAATTTTTTACCGTGACTTAGTAAAGCGATGTGGTCCGCCTGTACTAGCAATGCTATGAGAGTTTCTTTGACATGACATTTAAATGAGGTCATTCTTTAGGCAGGAAGCACTTTAACATCAACACGTGGCCACTGCACGCACTTAGTTGTGCTTTTGATTTCCTCCACAGGTGCAGCAGAGAAGCCCTACACAGTGGAAGAGGCCGTCTCCTACAACGAGCTGGACTATCTTTCAGTAAGTGTTATTTCACGCACGCACACACACACACACACACACACACGCACGCCTCCACAAACCCTGTCATGTTGTCTTTTTAAAGTCGACTCGAGGTGTGTTGAGAGCGAACGCCAAGCCGTTTTTCTGTGGGTTTTTGCAACCTCGGAATATCCGCACCATAGCAACCAATGGGAGCACTAGTAGTGTAGCAGCCAGTCAGTGTAGCAGCCAGTCAGTGGAGCAGCCAGTCAGTGTAGTAGTGTAGCAGCCAAGAAGTAGCCAGCGGTCAAACACTGATTCTTCTAACCCAATCACATTCATATCTGGCTTGTGGGGGCGGGACTTGATACAGACCGATGGGCACATTCATTTTAACGTCATGCTCGCGTAGTTTTAAAGCGGGAATTTTTGTAGTCGTCAAAGGCAACAAATAGCGAATTGCTCCGATTATTATATTATAAAACTATTTATATTTTGGGTAGACTCAAGTAGCCGTTTGGCCAGACAGCCGGTGCACGCTCCGAAATGTGATCCATGCCGAGGTAATTGCAAGACGTTCATGAACTACTTTGACTCCGGCAGGAAGTGGCGGCACAACGTCACTTCAGTGTCTGATGCTATTTTTGCTTTTCAGGTGGGCCTTGACCAACAGACCGTGACGGTGGTTTGCACCAACAGACGGAGAAAGTTCCTGTTGGACACGGCTGACGCCTCTCTGACTCAGTGAGTGTGTGTCTCTGCCTTCGTGGTTCTTGGTTCTCCTTGACTCCGTATTGTTTTGCGATCGACGTGCAGCTCCTCGTGGATTGTTGAACGCTCCGGCCTCCTTCACTTCCAGGTGGTTCCTGTCTGTTCTCAAGTCGGCCATGGTGAAGGGTTGTCGTGAGCCTCCTTACCCCTCTGTGCTGACGGACGCTACCATGGAAAAATTGGCTCTCACAAAGTTTGTCTCCCAGGAGTCCCAGTGTGAGGTACGGCCGCGTTGAGCTCCTCATGGACTGTATCGGCTCTTTCTTACACGTCGGAGGGAATGATACAAACGTGTTACTAACCAACCGTTAATCATGAGGGAAGTTTTTCTTTCCAGGGTTTCTTTAAAAGTCATGGAATTTAAAATGGTTATTTCCAGGCCGGAAAAGTCCTTTAAATTTTTTTTGGAAAAGTCATGGAAAATGTGTTATATTCACATGTTTGATTACACAGTTTGATTAAAAGAATAAACTTTTATATCAATATTTATTCTTTTAATCAAACATTTGTCTCTCTTTCATTTGTGTCATTTATACACCGAGATTTCAACAAATGTTTGGTCATGGACATTTGGTTTAAAGTCCTGGAAAGGTCCTGGAAATCCATGTGTGTGTGTGTGTGTGTGTGTCATCATTGAAACACTATGATCACTGGGATAAATACTTCACCTCAGTCAATTTCCATATTGTATATAAATTTGGAGAAAAAGGATGTCTGCCTCGAAGGTTGAAAAGCAGCATTTATAAATGAATTTACTTTTAAAAAGCAGCAGTCACATCTTTCTATATTTCTATATATTTCTGTAATTCTATAAAGTTCGGGGGTCCCCTATGATAAGAGCATATTTTTTCCACTTTCTTGTTCTTTGCCGGGTCTTTTAAAGCGGTGGCAGACTAACACTTGTTCTCTTGTCTCCAGGTGTGTGAAGTGTCCATCCGACTGTATTCACTGGTCCACTGGGACGATCCTATGGACATGACTCTGTCACCCCAGGGTGGCCCGCCAATCGCCGGCCGACCTTCCAGCACCAAGGAGGGCGCTCTGCAGTACCGGGTGGGGAGCACCTACCTGGGCAAAGAGCTGTGGAAGAGCTGCTACCTCGTCCTCAGGTACGGCCTGAGGCCGGTCAGCTTGAGATATGTTCGATACGCATGTCACTTCCTCTTGGAATATGTATCGTCTTTAGAACTGACGGCTAACGAACTGTAATCCTGAAAAAACGAGCGTGTGTCGAGTGCTGGGTAGGAAATGTACTGAATAGAATATAAAGCGTTCAGGCTGTCGGCTTTAGGCCCCGCTGGTCCAGGACCTCGCAGCTCGTTGCCCTCCATCCCCGTGTGGTGTGTCTCTGGTGTGTAGTCACCATGTGTGCCTTCCATTATACAGCCATTGTGTTAATGATTAAATATTCGAATGTCATATGGAAACGGGTGATATTATTTGCAATGTGACGTCCGATTAGGTGAAAATACAACTATCTGTCCTCTTCTCTTGCAGCAAGGGGATTCTGTACCTGTACGCCGAGAGGGCCGATGTGACGCCCGTGCTGTCGGTCACCATGAGGTAAGCGGCAACCGGCTGGACGTTTTATTTTGCCGCAGACATTTTGACCCGTCATCGCGGGTCGGTGTTACTGATGGCGCCGCGACGCCTCTCCGCCGGTCGAGCGTCCCAGAGAGTCACGACAGAGTCGAGACGATGAAACCGGAGCAAATGGAATTCAGTAGTCTTCCATTTTCGTATTTAGTCTCGTATTTTTACCTTCAAGGACGTGACAAAAGGCCCGTTAGGCTACACAGGGTCCGCACGGTCATGGAAAAACCTGGAAAAGTCATGGAATTTTTAAATGGTTATTTCCAGGCCAGGAAAAGTCCTGAAAAAAAGCAAATCCCCACATTTTTGGAAAAGTCCTGTAAATGTGTTGTATTCATATGTGCATTTACGCTGAGTTTTAAATCATGAATATGCTTTTTAAAAGAATGACGCTCAAAATATAAGCCGGCATACGCTCTTTCATACGAGTGAATGCACCTTAACTGAAAAGACATGAATATTTATTCTTTTAATCAAACTATTGTCTCATTCATTTGTGTCATTTGAGGTTATTTACTGTAGGTTTGGAATTGTCATTGTTAGCTTAAATACGAAATTTTCTTACTTTTTCATGTGTACACCGCGATTTCAAAAAAAGTTTTGGTCTTGGGAATTTGGTTTAAAGTCCTGGAAATCCGTTTGTGTGTATGCACTGGAGCATCGTCTTCCATCGTATTTACTCCTTTGCTTTTGTCCTCCTTCAAGGACGTAACAAAAGGCCCGTTAGACGAGAGCTGACTGAAATGCCTTTTCTTAATCTTCAAAAGCAGAAAAACAACGAAAATGGGATTTTGTGATTTTTCTATTTTGACGCCGCGTGTTCCCACAGAGGCGAGCACTGTGGAGGATGCCGGCGCTCCAACAGCACCGAGCGGCCCCACGCCTTCCAGGTCGTCCTGACGGAGCGGCCGGCGCTGGAGCTCAGCGCCAACAACGAGCAGGACATGGCCGACTGGATGCTGCTGCTCTGCCAGTCCGTCTCCAAAGGGGTAAACGAGTTGTCCACCACGCGTTTACACTTCTAATGTCGCATCATGCATCTCACACTTTTTAATGGACGCTAGACGCAGTCGGAAATGTACATATTTTTTCGGGGGTACTTTTTGCCCCCACTGAGTGAAAACCACAGGCATTTAAAAATAACTGAGGGCCACTTTTTGAAATTTGTGAAAAAACATTTAACCTATGTTCAAAAATAATAGATATACTTATTAAGGCTTACAGTACATGAGCAATTTTCATATGAATGGCAATAATAAGACTATTAGGCAGTAGTTTACAGATTCAAAGTGTTTTCATAAATCAGACATTCATATTCAATATTATTCTTATTTATTTGTGGTTATTTATTGTTATTACATTTTTGAAACACCTATTAACAAGTATAACTTATTGTTCTTTGTTTTTTTATAATCTAAAATTATTTTTTTATTGATTTTGTGTATGTGTACCTACCTAGTACAGGCTACACAGATAGGACACACAACAAAGAACAAAAACAAAACGCTATTAAATTATCATAATTATTAGAGGAAATTATGGGGGTATTTTTTGCCCCTCTAGTGATATCAGGGGCAACATTATATTTCTTAGGGGCAGTTTTGCCCTTTGCCCTCGTGTATTTCCGACCCTGGCTCGACGGCGACGACAGCTGTTGGTGTTCACAGTGGTGCACAATCACGGTGTCGTTCAATGAAAAGCCACTGTGCCTGCAGGTCATCCCTCAGGGTTTGGCCCCCACTCCATGTATCCCGTGTTGCCTGGTGATGACGGACAGGAAGCTGCTCACCTGCCATCAGGACTGTCAGACCAGCTTCTTCCGCTCGCTCGGCAGCGCCGATATCTGTGATGTCACTTCCGTCAGCCTGGAGGCTGACAAGGAGTACTGCGTCATTGTGAGTGGGCCACTTGTCAGTAGATGGGTTTATATTAGACTTCATTAGTACCAGCTTCTCCGTACTATCCTAATGACTTTCATAAGCACACGAGACGCACGCCATACGTCACGCTGCACTCGGTGTGTTCCAAACAAACTCTGGTATGAAAAGCACTCGGCTAACGGGGTCGGGCGTCTCCTGGTTTTTCCCCGTGTTTTCCATGAAAACTCATACTTTTATTTATCAAATAATTTGCAAAATGAATAGAAAATATAGTCAAGACATTGACATGGTTATAAATAATGATTTTTATTTGAAATATTAATTTTGTTCTTCAAACTTGTCACTCAAAGGAAGGCCAGTTTTATAGCTTCTCTCACCAGCATAACTGTTTTCAGCTGCGCTCACATAAAAAGGGTTTACGGGTTTTCTACCCCTCCGTTAGTCTTCTAAGGCGATAACACAACGTACCATTAGAACACTGGAGATGGGACTCTACACACCTCTGTAGAGACTTCATTAAACACCAGAGAATAGTCATTTACCACACTAACAATGTATAGTGTGTATTTATGATTAATTTAATGTTATCTTCATTGAAGAAACAGTGCTTTACTTTTAAAAAAATAAGGACATTTCTAAGTGACCCCAAACTTTTTGTGTAAAGAATTGTGTAAATGTCCTCGTATGTAGTCCTGGTGTTTAGGACCTTTTTTCTGAAAGCCGTCCCAACGTTCCCACTCTGTAGGAGTTTGCGGCGGATCGCTCCCACTTCCTCCCTCCGTGGGTTTTGTACTTCAGCGGCTGTGAGGAGAGAGACCGACTGCTGGAGGCGCTCGACCGCACCTGGAGGGATGTTTACCAGGTGGGCGGATGAGACCGAAAATAATCGGTAATCTTGCACGACCACTGCCGATGGCCGAGCCTCATCGATGTCCTCCCCCCGTACGCAGGTCGATCTTCCTCACAGACAAGTCTTGGATCCGCCCGTGCAGAAGCGTTGCGGCGAGGCCCTCGTCCTGATGAACAGCGCCTGGCAGAGGGCGGACAGTCTGGCCCGAGGCCGAGCCCAGCGCGAACCCTGGTGCTGACAGACACACACACGCGCGCACGCTTACCCTTTTGTACCTGTCGGGCGGCCGCTGAGACGGACTTGATGGGTCAGAGGTCTGGTATCGATCCAGGATAGAAGGAGCTAACGCCGGGATTCAATCTAAACTGATGCTGTGGTTCCCTGGCGACGCCCTGCAGGACTTTTCTCACTTGGAAGTGAAATGAATCGATATTAACGGAACAATACAAACAGACGTGTGTTTGATTCTAGTGACGCATTGCTCCATTATTCCTGTTTTATGAGAGCTTCGTAAGAAATAGCGGCAACCGTGAACCAATACGCGGAAACGATTGGTTCAAACGATACGACTCTCGCCGATAATCCATTATTATTATTATAAAGAAAACACGCCCCTTCAAGAAATGGCCGACGGATTTAAGAATTCTGCCTCGACTTTGGGATGTGAACGGGGGCCGATGAGGAAACGCACATTGAGGAAGCTGAGCGGGGAGGAAGACGAGGAGCCGCTACCGGCAGCTTCCCTGCACAGTAAAGAAAATACTTATTAAAAAGTGATTTACGGTTTACGGAAAAAAAATATAAAATATATAAAAAGCCATAAATGAAGGGGGCAGTTGATGCTTGTTTTGCTACCTGGAAGAAGTTCACCCTCCTTTGCCTTGGGCACACAGAAGTGATGATCTCTGACCGGCACAAGTCACACACACACACATCTGTGTGAAGATGCCAAGTCAACCGGTACCACAAAGCAGATGTACAGCGCCGTACAGTACCGAGGCATCAATCACCGGCGGTTGCGTAATGTCTGACATTCAGATTTAAGGTCGTCGAAGGTCACACGCCTCTACACTGAATCCTCGCCACATCGGACGTGAGCGTGAGAGAATGAAGGTCTGGATACGAAGAACATCTGGATGCTTAACAGACTTTGTTCATGCTCCCCGTTTGAGAACTCTCTTTCCCAATTTAAATGTTGTCACACGTTGATTAAAAACAAAAGAAGACACCAAAAAAAACGTATCAGGAAATGCAACAGACTTGCCTTTTCTTTTTTTTATACCTCCACTGAAGACTCGAGTGGAGGCTTTCCACGCAGACTTGCACATTTGTTTTTTGCCGTTAGTCTTTTTTTGTAATGGCACCAGTTATGGTTTTGTTTTAATATCATAACGTGCTTTTTGTATGACCTTTTTGCAGAGACAGTGGGAACAATTGTTCCCGAGTTATTGAATCGAGTGACTGTCACGGCGTCTGACGTACACTTATTCGCCTTTTCGCGTGGGGAAAGAAAAAATGGAGGAAGACTCCCGGTCCAGTGTGAAGAATCTGTTCCCGACCCGAGAGCGACAAGTTGTGTCTCGGGTCACCTCGGGCTGCACAGCGTCATCGGGCCGCTCCACTACATCAGAAACCCCCGTTCCACACGAGTCTTTGTGGTGTAATGGTCGTAGAATCCTGACCATCTCTAAGACCTGCGGTTCAAGTCTTTAGCGACACCTTGTGGCTGTGAGCAGCCATTGCAGGCGTCTTTTTCTGGAGGGATGGAGAACTGCGTCACCAAACAGCAGGTGATCTCTCCCAATAGATGGCAGGGTTCATACGGTCATGAAAAAACTGGAAGTCATTGAATAAAAAAAAAAATTCCAGGCCTGAAAAAGTCCTTCGAAAAAAAATGTAATTTCCAAAAGTCATGGAAAAGTTGTTATATTCACATGTTCATTTACGCAGTTTGATTAAAAGAATCAACATTTATATCAATATTTATTCTTTTAATCAAACTATTGTCTCTCATTCCTTTGTATCATTTAAGGTTGTGTATACACTGAGATTTCACAACATTTTTGGTCATAGAAATTTGGTTTAAAGTCCTTGACCTCCATTACTGAGATTTCACAACATTTTTGGTCATAGAAATTTGGTTTAAAGTCCTTGACCTCCATTGGTCAACATGTGTATGAACCCTGAGATGGTGACTTTGCAGACATTAATTTAACAGGAACATGCTTACTTCTTGAGAGTGTTGCTGCTGTTCTTCGCAGATGTAATGTTTGTATGTAGCCTGTAAGTAACATCAACGCTTAACTTTGGGGAAAAGACCCTAAACCAAACCCTCTATTGTCTCCCTCCAACTTCTCGGCGGATGGCGTGTGTTTCGATCTGTCCTCAACATTAACACTGATCTGAGTCTAACTGCTCTCACGACAAGGCTGTGATTTTTATTTTTTTGCAATGACAATGTTAGTTTTTTTTATCAACCGTGCCTGAACTGGACAAAAAAAACAACCTTTCCACTAAATGGCGCACATTTTTTTCCTTTTTTTCCCCGCGATGACCTCGTCCTGTGCGACTTAGCCAACCTCGTCGTAAACACTCGAACAATCTGCTCCGGTTTACGGTTTACGTTTTGGTTTCTTTCCTTTATCAAAATGAGTCAAATATGAATCTAAAGTATTTAGGGGCTGGATATCGACCATGATGCTCTCAAAATACGCCGTCTTTAAAGTCTGAATTGAGCATCGACTGTTTGCACAGAGTGCTTTCTCGTTGTTATTGAATCAGGATTTTGTCTGTAAAAAAGCAAGAACCCTATTATAAAAAAACTAAAACAAATGTTGTTGTATTCAGCAAAGTCTGATACTGAAGAAATACAATTTGGGTTTATTTATTTTTCCGAAACCTTGAAGTGACACTCGTATGCCACTTATTTATTGTACGTACGACATGTTTCTCTCAGTCCCACTGTTACCGTCACGTCAGCATTACTCCGTGCTTGAAGCCTTTCTAAGTGCCACTTTGTCGCATTTGTCTTTTTTCCTTCTTTTTTACAAAGAAATCTAATCTCAGGTGAAAAAAGGTACGTCGCACCCAGAACCGTAACTCTCACCGTGTGTTTTTTTAAATTTTAGACGCTTTGTTTTGTTTTCTTATTTCTTCTCATTTTTAATATATTTTTTTGTATTTTGGTTTGATGCAGCACGATTTTTAAGTTATTTTGCGCACACACACACACACACACACACACACACAAGGCTGAAAAGTCATGTTGGAAAAAGGTTTTATGTAAAAAGTCCTTTTTTAAAATAATTAAGTGGGTTTTCCGAAATAGCGTTGGTAAGTTGTGTCGTTCGTCGAATGTGGGACATTGCTGGCCAATGGTGGGACGACATCTTCTGAGTGATGCATTGTGGGGGGGAAAGAGCCTTTTTGATGATTTTGTTTGCATCGATATCACTGCATGTAATATGTGTGTATATATATATATATATAAGATGTTTAGCGGTTTAATTGAATTGTAAAAAAAAGAGTGCTAATCAAATATAACATACTGTACACACACAGACACACACACACACACACGAGTACGTGCATGTCCAGAAGGTTTTTACACTGTTCATAATGGTAACGAATGTACAAAGATGCCTTTTTTGTGGTTGGACGGCGTGACTGAATAAATGTAAAAGTAAGCCCCGCCTCCTGTGGTGACGCGTGCGCTCTGTGAACCGACGGACCCGCCTTTTTAACATTGACTTGCGTACGTCGTATGTTGCCGTGAGGGCCGCCATCTTGGATTCCTGACTTTAAAAAAAAAAGGAAATCAAAACACCTCAAATGTTGAACCACCATTGCTGGAAGACAATGAAGCTCGGAGGACTGAAAAACCGTGCGTTCCAGACAAACAATAAAAAAGGAAATTACATACACTACCGTTCAAAAGTTTGGGGTCACGCAGAAGATTTTGTGTTTTCCATGAAAACTCACTTTTATTTATCAAATGAATTTCAAAATGAATAGAATATAGTCAACACATTAACATAGTTAGAAATATTAATGTTGTTCTTCAAACTTGTGGCTCAAAAGAAAGGCCAGTTTTATAGCTTCTCTCACCAGCATAACTGTTTTCAGCTGCGCTCACATAAAAAGGGTTTTCTAACCCTCCATTAGTCTTCTAAGGAGATAACACAATGTAACATTAGAACACTGGAGATGGGCCTCTACACACCTATGTAGAGATTTAATTAACAACCAGAGAATAGTAATTTACCACATTAACTATGTATATAGTGTATTTATGATTAATTTAATGTTATCTTCATTGAAAGAAAACAGTGGTTTTCTCTGGAAAATAAGGACATTTCTAAGTGACCCCAAACTTTTGAACAAACTTATTTTTTCATATTTCGACTGAAATCCTTATTGATTGAGTTTAAAGGCATTCATTCACACGTGCCGGTTAACAGGTATTTGCATCCCCGTCCTTCTTTTGCGCGATACGTCCTCCCATTATCTCCAGAAAGATTGAGTGCATCAAGCACTCGCTGTGGCGGCGTTTCACCGTCTCTGTGCTCCTGCTGACTGCTTTGGTGTGTCTCTGGTCCCCCTGCTGTCCATCTCCAGTACATGCAGAAGAAGGACCCTCTGTACAGCCGGATGAAGGAGGACACGGTGTGGTCCATGAAGCAATTCAACGATTACGTCAACATCTGCCACAACCTACTACCAACTACGCCATGGCGCTGTTGATGCTCTGCCCACTCCTCTTCTCTACCTCCATCTGCCTGATGGATCATGGAGGTCTGGATCGTGGTCCATGCCTACTACCAACTATTCATACACTCTGTCATATCCATTACCTTCGCATTGAAAATGCGGAAGGTAATGTTTTGATCGCCGTGTATTTGTATGCGTGCGTGCGTGTTATTCGCATAAGTCAAAAAGTATTAAACCGAATTGCATGAAATTTGGTGGGATGATTGGTTATTATCTGGGGACCATTTGATTAGATTTTGGGATTGATCGGGTCAAAGGTCAAGGTAATGAAAAGGTCAAAATCTTCTTTTTAACATAGCACAGTCAATTTATATGTTCATAATGTAATGCCCACTCTTGTGGTATGCGCTCTACCGAGTGCCCATTCTAGTTGAATGTGTTTTAACTCTAATGTGTCCTTCTTTACATTTATTATTCTGTCCATCCTGGAGAGGGATCCTCCCTTTTTTCCCCGTGAAGGGTTGTTTGGGAGTTTTTCCTGATCCGATGTGAGGTCCTGTGACAGGAATGTCTATGTGTACAGATTTTAAAGCACTCTGAGGCAAATTTGTAATTTGTGAGAATGGGCTGTACAAAATAAACTGAACTGAATTGAATCGGTATGCCAAGGGTCTGCCCAGGGACTGGGCGCCTTCCCCTTGAGTACTGCGCTGTGTTGTAGCTCTCGGGGACCGATTAGCATTATAATGATGGTCGCAGCTCACTGAGATTGTTGGTAGTCTTGGCTGATCTCACTCTTATATTACTAACATGGAATATCATATGCTCGTACATACATACATATTTACACACGTGTGTGTGTGTATATATATATTATATACTATATAACATATATATAATATATATGTATTTATATATATATGTATGTGTAAATAATATATATGTATATATATATATACATACATATATATACACATATGTGGCACCCTGGGACATTTTAAGGGCAAATACTGTTGTCAGAATTGTTATGTTAGTACCTTGCCCAAATCATCCTTATTTAGTTATCATTTTAAACGCTTTGTGTTAACTTAAAACTCACCTGCTTTCACCTGAAGTGGCTGCAGGGCGATACATGTGTTCGCCACTAGGTGGCAGTAGCGAGTTTTGCCATGACTGGCGCCGTAATTCTTGTCTAAAACAAACAAGTTAGACCAGCATATCACAGACGGTGACGCAGCTATTAATGTGAGTCTGTCTTGGTGTTTACAGGTAATACACTTACACAAGCGCTATATATATATATTTATATTAATGTTATGTTCGTTCGCTTTGGCGGTGCTATATTTTGATAGTTATTAAGTGTGTAGCAGTTAAAGAGAAGACAGTTAATTCGCCGGATGCAAATAGCGCTAGCATTCTAGCGTTTCTGGTTCTATGCTGTGACGTCACAGCACAGAAAAGTGACTAGTGACGTCACGGAGCGCCGAAACAGAGTCTGTATATAGAGTGATTTCCAGCAGGAATTTACTCTGTGCATCTCACACAGAGCCGCCCTGACTTTCAGACAGGATTGGCTCTAAGATTCAGAGTCGGGTGGGTGGGACGGCGATTCTCAGAAACTTCAGACTGAGATTCAATCGCCAGGACAAAAAAAAAACACGAATCAAATTACTCCAAAACAAGACTATAATGCTTGTAAATCAAGTTTAGTCACACACATATTCACGCTACTTTGCATTTAAAAAAAAGAATATATATATATATATATATCACACCTCACAACAGTACAACAAACGGTACAATGAACACGTATTCATTGTTTTGAGTCTAAAACCAATAATGTGTTATAGTGACACGTTGAAGTGGAGACAACACCCCACAGGGTTCACACACATGTTGACAAACGGATTTTCATGACTTTAAACCAAATTTCCATTAACAAAGATTTTGTGAAACCTCAGTGTCTACACGAGTACCCAATAGTTTGATTAAAAGAATAAATATTGATATGAATGTTTATTCTTTTTTTTATCAAACTGCGAAAATAACATTAAAAATAGACACATTCCGTTTTCCAAACTTTTTGGGATTACATTTTTTAAGGACTTTTCCAGGCCTGGAAATAACCATTTTTCCAGGTTTTCATGACCCATTGAACTCTGAGTTACAGAAACCTGCCATCCAACGTCAAACTGTACACTGTGAGAATTATAAATGTATGAATAAAAAAAGCGTATGGATAGAATGTCAATTGTACACAATGTTTTAACTTCATAATTTAATACGTTGCATTTCCAGTAGCTTATCATTCAGGTGAGACAGTAAAAGATGCATTGTGGTCCAATTCTGTCATTAATAATCCTGTTGTCTTCCCATCCTGTCTGGGCGCGTTAGATGTAACTCTCTCCTTCTCTCCATTCAATAGTTAGCAGTCAACAATTTAAAGCCTAATGAGGTATTGCATCAGTTTTAAGTTTTCTAATTTTTGGCATAGCTTCCAGTTCACCTGAACTGTGAGGCCGTCGCTCATCAGTTCATTCTTGTCGATCTGTAGAGCATGACCGATCATAGCTGCTACGTTTTGTGTTATTTGTTCAGGTGAAATGACGCACACTTATTTCTGCAGACCGAGGTGGCACTAATCGACGTTTCGACATGCTCCCACTGAGAAAGAAATGAGCCAATCAGGATAGATCAGGCAAATAAATCATTGAAGAAATGCAATCGCAACTCTTCAGAAGGCGAGACGCGGAGAGAGGAGGATTATCCTGTAACCACAAGGTTCACGGTTCAATCCTCAGGCGATAACACAATGTACCATTAGAACACTGGAGATGGGCCTCTACACACCTATGTAGAGATTTCATTAACAACCAGAGAATAGTCATTTACCACATTAACTATGCAGAGAGTGTATTTATGATTAATTTAACATTATCTTCATTGAAAAACAGTGCTTTTCTTTAAAAAAATAAGGATATTTCGAAGTGACCCCAAACTTTTGAACGGTCGTGTGTGTCAGATGAGTGTTGTCTAAAGGTGCGTTCACACCAAAAGCGAAGCGATTTTTCGCGTCGCCCAAAACGCGTGAGTTTACTCGCTCGACCGTTCACCGTGTTCTCACCATGTCGTCGAGACGCTCCGCGAGGGGCGGGGCTTATCTCCGTCTCCGTAAAAAACGTTATCATCTCCTTCATCCACCAGAATAACTAACCACTAGTTCTGCTTTATACTTGTTGTGGACGTCTCACACACTAACGCCCTCGTGTTTGGGTTGATGACATCACCCGTAGGCTCACTCAGCTCGGTCACTTTCACCGATGAAGTTATTGTGACGTCTGAAAGACTTCCGCTTCCAGCTACGAGAGCGGAACTCAAGAGCCGATTGGCCCGAGTTGCGAGATGACCGCCTCAAAGTTGAAATATTTAAACTCGGGGCGAAAATTGTGCCGCTGGAAACGCGTCGGCCCAAACGCGCCGCTCGGGAAGATATCGCGTCTATCGCAGCCACGCGCGTCTGTACGTTGACTTTTCATGGGATTCGGTCGCGCGAAAAAATAGTTTAGCTTTTGGTGTGAACGCACCTTAATGCTGTCTGCTGCGTTCTTCAATAGAGCTCCAGTTCCTCCCAGTCACCAGTAGAGGTCGCACACGCACCTCCTCTTTAAACAAGAATCTGAGTAATTTACCTCTGTGACTCAACCACTTGTGTTTTATCTTTACATTATATGACCAAAAGTGCCGAGTGGGTGTTTGAGGCTGTTTTGAGCTCAACGCCAGCCAAGAAATGGGCTTTTGTTTCTGGCTTCAGATTAAAGTATTGACCTATTACATGTGAGCGTCGTAATCTAATGATGTAATCCAGGGTGCGCATACTTTTTTGGCCGTGAAATGTATTCATCCAAATGATCCTGAGTACAGAACCACTCTGTTATCTCTAAATATTACTCTTATTCCCAGCTGCCCACATTCTCTGATTTTTTTATTATAGTTTTTTCTTTTCTTCTCATTGTGTTGAAGCAAAATCAAACATGTGTCACATGCTAACACAATGTACCATTAGAACACTGGAGATGGGCCTCTACACACCTCTGTAGAGATTTAATTAACAACCAGAGAATAGTCATTTACCACATTAACTATGCAGAGAGTGTATTTATGATTAATTTAACATTATCTTCATTGAAAAACAGTGCTTTTCTTTAAAAAAATAAGGATATTTCTAAGTGACCCCCAACCTTTTGAACGGTCGTGTGTGTCAGATGAGTGTTGTCTAAAGGTGCGTTCACACCAAAAGCGAAGCGATTTTTCGCGTCGCCCAAAACGCGTGAGTTTACTCGCTCGACCGTTCACCGTGTTCTCACCATGTCGTCGAGACGCTCCGCGAGGGGCGGGGCTTATCTCCGTCTCCGTAAAAAACGTTATCATCTCCTTCATCCATCAGAATAACTAACCACTAGTTCTGCTTTATATTTGTCGTGGACGTCTCACACACTAACGCCCTCGTGTTTGGGTTGATGACATCACCCGTAGGCTCACTCAGCTCGGTCACTTTCACCGATGAAGTTACTGTCACGACTGAAAGACTTCCTCTTCCAGCTACGAGAGCGGAACTCAAGAGCCGATTGGCCCGAGTTGCGAGATGACCGCCTCAAAGTTGAAATATTTAAACTCGGGGCGAAAATTGTGCCGCTGGAAACGCGTCGGCCCAAACGCGCCGCTCGGGAAGATATCGCGTCTATCGCAGCCACGCGCGTCTGTACGTTGACTTTTCATGGGATTCGGTCGCGCGAAAAAATAGTTTAGCTTTTGGTGTGAACGCACCTTAATGCTGTCTGCTGCGTTCTTCAATAGAGCTCCAGTTCCTCCCAGTCACCAGTGGAGGTCGCACACGCACCTCCTCTTTAAACAAGAATCTGAGTAATTTACCTCTGTGACTCAACCACTTGTGTTTTATCTTTACATTATATGACCAAAAGTGCCGAGTGGGTGTTTGAGGCTGTTTTGAGCTCAACGCCAGCCAAGAAATGGGCTTTTGTTTCTGGCTTCAGATTAAAGTGTTGACCTATTACATGTGAGCGTCGTAATCTAATGATGTAATCCATGGTGCGCATACTTTTTTGGCCGTGAAATGTATTCATCCAAATGATCCTGAGTACAGAACCACTCTGTTATCTCTAAATATTACTCTTATTCCCAGCTGCCCACATTCTCTGATTTTTTTATTATAGTTTTTTCTTTTCTTCTCATTGTGTTGAAGCAAAATCAAACATGTGTCACATGCTGTGTCCGATCATAACGTTAAAATACTACAGAGGTTAAATATTCTTCTAACATTCAGTGGGGTCCTTTAAACAATGTTGAGGAAATAAAAACATAGTTTAGTTAAAGATAATGTAGTTAACTTAATATCTGGTGCAATGCAAGCTGTTCAGTGTCGGCTGTAATGAGTCCATGGATGGAAAGCGTCCAACGCCTCTGGTGTTAGTCATTATCTTGTTGTAGTTGCTCCGGCAACAAGTTACTGCGGGTGTAATTTCAGCATCATAATTATACATTTCATCGTGATGAAATATATCATTATATATTTTATCATGATGTACCTTTTGGCTGCCGTTAACGTCAGAACAGCCTCAAAGAGGATTACAGGAAAAGTCTGTTTGGGGCTTTAGTGCCTTAATTTTGCGTCACGCTCCAAAAACACCGGATTCCATCCCATAATTCAACTGGTTGCGTCTTTCATTTAGAGCCGAACCACGACCGCGTCTTTCCAACTCTCATCCCCGACCTGAGATAACCCTGATGACGTCGTCGTGTGCATTGCCTTGAACGTTGGCAGGATAATTGTATATTTATTTCGAAAGAATTTAATTACTCTATTGCTATATTATGTGATATTTATTACTATTAGTATTTTTGTGTTTATCTCATGGAGTGTATTTTTCCCTGCAAAGATCTTTTTTCATATTCTTATATTGACAATTTCAACCTCTCAGAAGACTTGAGATGACCTCATTGCATTCATGTGCAGACGTATAGACAGGAACTTATATATATATATATATACAACAAATAATAATTATATATAAATACAAAAAAATATATATATATACACAAAATAATATATATATATACACAAAATAATATATATATATATCTGTCCAATAATTAGTCATATTTGGGGAATGCAATATTATTAATTATTTAGCTGGACATTTAATCATCTACACAGCACACTAGTATTCCTACCCATGAGATGTTGATGCTGTTAGAATAACGCTGTGCGTTCCCTCTTTTACTCTGCTCTACATTTTCTTCCCCTTTCTAATGCGATTTTAATACCTCACTCTCTTCTCGCGCAACACTTTCATGCATCCTCCCCTCCCCTCTCTCTCTCTCCTCGTCCCTCCTCCTCTTTACGTATCTTTCCCCTGCATGACTTCCACCTCTGGTTTCACTGCAGCAATGCGCCCCACAGAAAATAAGCAGGTGTCTGTGTGTGTGTGTGTGTGTGTGTGTGGGGGGGGGGGAAAAACACATTATGTCACTTATATCTCATATCTCCGATGCGTCCCCCACTTGGGGCTGGAGCTTCTCTTTTAGCGCTAGTTATAATGTATGTTATATATATTTTTTTTTAAGTGTACATTTCAAAACCATATAGATAACATTTGCAAAAACATACACCCCCCCCTCCCCACATGTTACATCAAGCATAATGAGACTGCTACAGATTCTCCCATGCTCCGCCCCCCCACACACACACTGACTGTAGCATTATTATTTATGAAGTGGGGATGTGCGCTGTGCTATAAAAGAAACGCTGTGAAGTGTCAGCCGCTGCTGCTGCGTGGATGCTTATTGCTCGCTGCATTACGGTACTCCACAGTTCTCCGGCGGTGGAGCGGAGGAGAGAGAGAGGGAGAGGGAGAGGACGAGGGAGGCACGGATCGCTGCCATTCCAGACTTTGGCGGCAGCCTCATCTTCACCCCAGTGGAGGTGCAGCATCGACCATCATTTGCTCCTTTTTCTCTCGCCTCCGTTCTCTCCTTTCGGTCGGCTGAACCACGGATTTTCTTCCACAGCCCCTTCTCGTCATCTGCCTCATCATGTTGAGGAAGGGAGACCGAGAGGTCCTCCTGAATCTGGACGACGAGGGTGAAGCACAAACCACGGGCGGCTACGGGAGTCTGCAGGACGGGAGCTTCATCCCGGCCAGATGTGTGAGCGTCAGGCTGCAGTGTGTTTTGTTTTCCTCCTTTTCTTGTATAGGAATCGCTTCTAGATGTTGGAGAGAAAAGATGAGCGGCCATAACCCTGCTGCTCTGCTCCATCCCTTCACGCCTCGCTGACTTCTCTGTTGCAGTAAATCTGAAAATCCACAGGATTCACTGGGAGGTCTGGGTTGTGCGACGGGACTTTAACGGCACTGGAGGATTGTTCTCAATCCGACTGTAAAAAGCTTGGGGATCGTCTCCTCCCCCCCCCCCTGCTCGTCTTTCTTGCCTCATTATTGCAAAGTGGAGGCTTTTTATGATGCTCGCTAATGGCACGGGATCTTATGGGTTAAACCTCTTTGGGAGCTAATTAACTATCAATGTGTACAGAACAGAAGGAAATGGAAGGGAATTCAATTCAGTTTATTTTAGTCCAATATCCAAAATTACGAATTTGTCTCCGAAGGCTTTACAATCTGACCACATACGACATCCCTGACCTTTGACCTCACATCAAATCAGGAAAAACTTCCCAAAAAATAGAAGTTAAAAAAAAAATCACGGGGAAAGAAAGTGAAGAAACAACAGCGGAGGATCCCTCTCTAGGATAGACACAAGAAATATATGTCATGTGACCAGAATGAAGCATTACAGAGTTACATAAACACATTCAATGAGTATGACAGAGTGTATGAATAGTTGGTAGTAGGCATGGACCACGATCCAGAAAGGGGGGGAAAGCAGGTTGAACTTTTTTTTTAACGAAGCGATTTTTGATAAATAACTTCTTTGGATGATTCTCAGTTTGCGGGCGCCGCCGTTGACGATGTGGGCGACGAGGATCCCACGTACAGTCGCCGGAGCGCGAGAAGCGACCAGCCGGGTCCACAGCTGACAGGGAATTACTTCAGGGATGGACGAACCAAAATCGGTGGGTATAGCATCAGCAGCTCCAGAATAGGACATTTACATATTTTTTGGGGGGCAATTTTTGCCCCCACTGACTGAAATCCAGGGGCTTTTAAATATAAATTGGGGGCACTTTTTGAAACTTGTGAAATATCATTTTACCTTTGTTAAAAAATAATAAATATACTTATTTAGGCTTGCAGTATATGAGCAATTGTCCTAAAAATGGCAATAATAAGACTATTCGGAAGTGTTTTCTTAGATTTTAACAAAACATAATTTAGACAATCATTCAATTTCATTCTTATTTTTTTGTGGTTATTTAATGTTATTACATTTTTTAAAACAATTTAAACTTATTTCTGTTTTATTTTAATAATAAATAATTATATTTATTGATTTTTACAGGCAATACAGAAAAGACAGACAAAACAAAGAACAAAAACAAAACGCAATTCAATTATTTGACCTTTTTGTGACCTTTCTCTGTCGATCTGGAGTTTAGACTTTGTGCTGGTGTGGGTGGTGCGCTCGCGGAAGAAGCGGCGCGGAAAGGGGAAGAGCCGGGCGACCGCCGAAGAGGAGGAGGGGGGGGAAGCAGTGGAGGAGAAGAGCAGCAGGTCTGAGCGAAGGAAGGCGCAGCTCGCCCAGTGGAGGGAGAAGTTTGTTCAGAATCTGGAGAGCGCCGGACTGCTCATGGAAAAGGTGTGTGTGTGTGGGGGTCAGATTGAAAGGTCACCGTCTGGTTGGCGAGTCTGACCCGTTGTGTTTTGTTGAACTGTGTCCGTGTGGCCTTCGCTGCTCTTTTAGGAGGAAACGGCCAACGAAAAGAAAACCATCCACTTTCTGAAACTTAGCGCTCCGTGGAATGTGATGCTGTTTTACGCCGAGGAACTCTGCCTGAGAGCTCCGTTGCAGGTTAGTGCAGCTGCTTGTGATCCAATGGGTCTATTTTCTATTTCTTAATCGTTATAGATGGCACTCTTGGCCTAGCAGGCAGGAGTCCAGACTGAAATATCTCAACTATGAGCTGGAAAGCTTTGGAATTCGTACAGATAAGTCGTGTAAGAGCCACAAGTGTATTATTTGATAAATCAGAATTTCAGGAAAGTTTATAATTTACTTTCTGAATGACATTATAATTTATGTTAGTGACAGACGCTCCCTGGACAGAGCTCTAGAGCACATAGTTATTCTACTGTGACATATCGTAACATATCGTAACATACAGTAACATATCATAACATATCGGAACATACAGTAACATATCGTAACATACCGTAACATATCGTAACATACAGTAACATATAACATATCGGAACATATTGGAAGATACAGTAATATATCGGAACATATCGGAACATAACGTAAGATACCGTATCATATCGTAACATACAGTAACATACTGGAACATATCGTAACATAACGTAAGATACCGTATCATAGCGTAACATACAGTAACATATCGTAACATAACGTAAGATACCGTATCATAGCGTAACATACAGTAACATATCGTAACATATCGTAACATAACGTAAGATACCGTATCATAGCGTAACATACAGTAACATATCGTAACATAACGTAAGATACCGTATCATAGCGTAACATACAGTAACATACTGTAACATATCGTAACTAGGGCTGTGAAACGAGTAACATTTTTAATCGGGTTAATCAAAGGTTTTTGTGGATTAATCATGATTAATCACATATTACCGATATTCTCGGTATATTTTGTGAGAACATAGAGATTTATGACAAAAGACGGATATATACATTTATACATTCTTCTATACAATGGTGCTGCAACTCAGCAGTTATTTAGCTTCTTCCATATGGAACATTAATACATCTTCATCCTAAACAGAATGTTTAACCCTCCTGTTACCTTTCGGGTCAATTTGACCCCATTCAATGTTTAATGTCGGTGTTCTTTGGGGTCAATTTGACCCCAGGCTGTTTTTCACTGTGTCAAACATATAAGAAATATCAACTTTTTTATTTATTTAAAGGGCTATTTGGGTAGTCAACAAACAAACAAAGTACCTCACACTTAAACTTGGGAAACAATATTAATTCTAATAATTTTCTGGAGGTTTTAATTGCTGGGGTCAAATTGACCCCGAGGGTAAAATATGTTCGTAAATGTAAAGGTAACAGGAGGGTTAAACAGAACATGTTTCTCTTGTTTGTCAACCATTAACTCCACCATGATACAATCTAAAGGCCTCTAGTCTTCCTCTAGCAGCTGCTGAGGCAAACTGACTGTGTGGGTTTTCTTCATGAACTGGGCCGTGATGAAAGGGACGGCGGGGACACCGCTGCAAAGCTGAAACCTCACCGCCCGGACAGGTGGACAGATTGACAAGTGACTTTTTTGCTCGGTCGATGCGCGCACGGAGCTCTGTGGCGCGAGACGGAGATCGATTAGCGTTAACGCAACGCGAAGAGACAGAAATGACATGCTGCTGTGGAGATACGATCAACAACAGACGTTTAGTTTAATAAAAGAACAAAGACGTGCTATAGAGAACATGTCAGGGGCGGGCCAATCTTTTTACTGTCATGCGATCTACCGACACTACGCCGCGATCGACTGGCAGGTCGCGATCGACGTGTTGAGACCCTGATCTACAGGAAGTAAAAGTCGTAACAAGGTTTCCGGAGGTGAACCTGCGGAAGGATCATTACCGATGAACAGACCGTCTACATGAGAGCGGACAGAGTTCAGATTGAAGTGGTGTATTGGAAGCTCATTTTGCAAGTGACTTTTTTTTCGTCCCGACGACCAACAACAGACGGATTGGAAGCTCATTCTGTGCATGCGTTAAATGCAGTAAAAAAAAATAACTAGTTAAACCTGTAATTGAATTAACTGAGTTAACGCGTTATTTTTCACAGCACTAATCGTAACATAACGTAAGATACCGTATCATAGCGTAACATACCGTAACATATCATAACATAATGTAAAATACCGTATCATAGCGTAACATACAGTAACATATCGTAACATAACGTAAGATACCGTATCATAGCGTAACATACAGTAACATACTGTAACATACCGTAACATAATTCAAAAATGTTGTTAAAATGTTTCAAGAAATGAAATAATAACTTTTTATAAATGTTCTTCCAGGCACAGCCAAACCTGGACTTAAACACATCGGCTCAGGTTCTGAAGAGGCTATGCGTGCCCAACGTGATGAGGGAGTCGGTGCCAAACAGGCCGCTGGACTATTACACCTGTGTCTTTCGCAAGTCCAAGATGAACAGGTGCCTCCGAATTAACAATGAGGAATAATCTGATGGCTTTTATTACAAATTAGAGGAGGGGTCAAATACTCAGGGTCGGGATTTGTGTTTGCAGGGAAATGCAGATATAGATGCAGGGTGGTGTATACAAATTTACAAGTAAAAGATAATTTAACCGGTGCCGGTTTTTTGTGTGTCTTTGGATGTATATGTATGTATCTGTGTGTGTATATATGTAAATATATATATAGAAATATATATATATATATATATATATGTATATACAGGACTGTCTCAGAAAATTAGAATATTGTGATAAAGTTCTTTATTTTCTGTAATGCAATTAAAAAAACAAAAATGTCATGCATTCTGGATTCATTACAAATCAACTGAAATATTGCAAGCCTTTTATAATTTTAATATTGCTGATTATGGCTTACAGCTTAAGAAAACTCTAAAATCCTATCTCATAAAATTTTTATATTTCCTCAGACCAAGTTAAAAAAAAGATTTATAACAGCTGAGTGTTTGTCAAGGCTCAGGAAACCCTTGCAGGTGTTTCGAGTTAATTAGACAATTCAAGTGATTTGTTTAATACCCTACTAGTATACTTTTTCATGATATTCTAATATTTAGAGATAGGATATTTGAGTTTTCTTAAGCTGTAAGCCATAATCAGCAATATTAAAAGAATAAAAGGCTTGCAATATTTCAGTTGATTTGTAATGAATCCAGAATGCATGACATTTTTTTAATTGCATTGCAGAAAATAAAGAACTTCATCACAATATTCTAATTTTCTGAGACAGTCCTGTATACACACACATATACACTACCGTTCAAAAGTTTGGGATCACCCAGACAATTTTGTGTCTTCCATGAAAAATCACACTTTTATTTATCAAATGAATATAAAATATAGTCAAGACATTGACAAGGTTAGAAATAATGATTAATATTAGAAATATTAATTTTGTTCTACAAACTTCAAGCTCAAAGGAAGGCCAGTTGTATAGCTTATATCACCAGCATAACTGTTTTCAGCTGTGCTAACATAATTGCACGGGTTTTCTAATCAGACATTAGTCTTCTAAGGCGATTAGCAAACACAATGTACCATTAGAACACTGGAGTGATAGTTGATGGAAATGGGCCTCTATACACCTATGGAGACATTTCATTAGAAACCAGACGTTTCCACCTAGAATAGTCATTTACCACATTAACAATGTAGAGAGTGTATTTCTGATTAATTTAATGTTATCTTTATTGAAAAAACAGTGCTTTTCTTTGAAAAATAAAGTCATTTCTAAGAGATCCCAAACTTTTGAACGGTAGTGTACATGTGTATCATTTTGCCCTGTTTTATTTTGTATTTTTATCTTTGGATGTCTATGTATATCTATATATATATATATATATGTATATATACACACACATATACATGTGTATCATTTTACCCTGTTTTATGTTTTATTTTTTAATGTATATGTCTGACATTTTTTTATTTGTTTTACATTAATATATCTAAATAAATAAAAATAATGTAAGCAAAAAAGAAAAACCAATGAGGAATAATAGGATGCGGGTTGGGGTTGTTGGCTGAACGATGTCTCTCTCTTCGACAGGTTCCTCGGCTGCGACAACCACGAGTCCTACTTCACCAACACACAGAGGCACCGTGTTGTGAGTGACGGGGGGCGGGGGGGGGGGGGGGATCCCATCTGCAGGGCATGTGCTCAGTGAAATGATGTGACAAGTCTGTGTGTTATTTCAGGTGCATGAGATTCTTGCCAGGACGGTGTACGGCAAAAGGAAGAGGGCCGAGGTCGGCGTGGACAGACTGGTGAACGAAGGGGTGTACGCGGCGGCGTTCCCGCTGCACGAGGTCCGATGTTCTTCATCCGCTCTTCAAATCGGGCGAAAAGGCTCGAGCTCCGTTCCCGTCTACAATCAACAGGTTTTTTCTGTTGTTTTTTTCCCGCCCACAGGGCCCCTTCAAGCTCCCGAAGAACGACATCCGCCCCGATGAGCTGAACCAGAGGCAGGTTCTCCACCACTACTGGGCCCGCTGGTGTAAATGGTACAAGTACCAACCGCTGGACCACATCAGGGAGTACTACGGAGAGAAGATTGCACTCTACTTTGCCTGGCTGGGTGAATATATAAATCTGTATCCACACACACACACATTAGGTTGAGTGCTTTGAAAAATGAGTCGTGTGGCATCCGAACCTTTTATTGCCATTTGTGTTTTCACATACAAGGAATTTGGTCATGGTGGGTGGTCAATGGACAATAACATTAACAACAATCAACGACTATCAACACAGTGCGAGAATTAGGAATATAAAAATCTAATATAAGATAAAGTGCACAGATGTTTTCTGGAGGGCGTACCCACTTTTTTCTGGAGGCTTTCATCTTCAAATACCTAAATCGGGAAAAATATTTTTGCTTTCAACAAATCTGAACTCGTAAATTCTGGCGCTTGGTTTATGCCGTCGTAAATCTGTGATGAACTAATAATCCACAACAAAGTAACCGTAGAACGCTCCAGGCCCCGCCTTTAAACACCTGGTGCATATTTTACATGTGGTACGAGGAGTAAAATACATTATATTTAAAAACATACCCGGCATTGCACAGTGTCAACAGAAAAATGTCGGGAAAAGCTTGAGACAATAAAACTATTATATTATATTCTTATATAATATAAATTAGATTAGATTAGATTAAAACACTCTATTAATCCCCAGTGGGTAAACTCATTTGCCACCAACAATAGACACAGTCCACAGACAGGAAACAGGAAACACACTACAAGGAACAAACAGAACCAGAAGATGCCGCATAAAACATGACCATCAGAAAGATGCTAAATTTAAATCTAAATTAAAACAATGTAAAAACAAAACAATGAGGCGACGCCTCCCAAAACCTCTCCGTGGAGGCCTCACGCAGCTTTGTGTCTCCGCAGGTTTCTACACCGCCTGGCTGCTGCCGGCGGCTGTGGTTGGAACCCTGGTCTTTGTGTCTGGAGTCATGTCCATGGGGAGCAACACACCAGCGTGAGTCCACACACACACACACACACACACACACACAGAATATATACGCGTTTAAATGTGGAACACAGCATCATTTCAATTTAATAGCGTTTTGTTTGTGTTCTTTGTTCTGTGTGTACTAAGTAGGTACACAAACAAATCAATAAATATAATTTTCAATTATAGAAAAACAATAAATACGTTCTTATTGTTAATAGTTGTTTAAAAAATTTAATAACAATAAATAACCACAAATAAATAAGAATAACATTGAATATGATCATCTGATTTCTGTTTGTTTTTTGTTCAAAAAATCTAAGAAAACACTTTGAATCTGTAGACTACTACTGCCTAATAGTCTTATTATTGACTAATAGTCTTATTATTGCCTAATAGTCTTATTATTGACTAATAGTCTTATTATTGCCTAATAGTCTTATTATAGCCATTTTAATGACAATTGCTCATCTACTGTAAGCCTAAATAAGTATATTTATTATTTTTTAACAAAGGTTAAATGTTATTTCACAAGTTTCAAAAATTGCCCCCAATTTATTTTTTAAATGCCCCTAAAAAACACATAACGTTCCTCCCCTGCGTGGCACACGCCCTGAGGTGCGTCCGTACCCTCATGCTGCTCTTTCTACGGCATCCCGCGGGTTTCAGTGGCAGAGATCTCATCCCTCTTTAAAGTAACACGGCTTAGAGAACGAGAGAGCGAGTCAATATCTCAGGAATGAATACGACCAAGTTTCTTAGATTGATGCGGTTCGTTAGTCCGGACTTAAAGCCCCTGATTAGTGTCGAGCACTCTGCGGAGACAAACTGCCGCCGTCTCGCGTGGTAATGAACCATCGGTGCAGAATGATGATCTCCTCAGGGCATAAATAAGCAAGATAGACTCGTCTCAGTAACTCACTTAATAACTGCAGCGAGTGAGAGAGCAGAACTTCCCGTCCGGTTGTCTCACTCGATCAATATGTGAAGGCCAAATACATCACACTTACATCTCCCCTCACGCCGACAGCTACGAGCGTGGAAAGCACTCCAGGTTTTGAATGCTTTTTAAAATGTGTTGTAATGGATCCACGTGTATGAATTGGCATGAACACTTACTGCTTGTGAAACTCCTTTATTTTCTCTCTTTAGGTGAATAAACATGAATTAAAACTCGTGAACAATCACCACCTTGTCCCCACCGTCAGAGCGTTAGCCTCAGACGGCTCCATTAAAGCTATCAAACTTTGTATAAAATGCGCATCTGTCCATCCGTGTAGGCGTACCATCACGTTTGTAATTTAACTTAAAATAAAAGTGCTCTTCCTTTTAACCTATCAAAATAAAAGTCTGATTTAACTATAAAGAGGAAGTAGATTAAAACATCTATACATTATTCAAACAATACAATATAAAAGGCATACATCAAAAACTAATAAAGCAGATACAAAAACAGGCAAATCAACACAAAACAATAAACCTTTCGATGGGTTATTGACAGTGTTTTTTCCTAATCGGCGTCGATGTGTCCACAGTAAGGACATCTGTGACAGCGGGGACAGCTATCTGATGTGTCCTCTCTGTAATACATGCGAGGCCTGGAACATGTCGGATATCTGCACCATGGCCAAGGTAAACAGACCTCCAAACTGTTTATTTTTTCTTCTTCTTCTCCATTATTATAATGCAAAATGAAGAAAAAAAAGATATTTTCAAGCTGATGTACTTTCTGCATTGCAGTTGGGCTACTTATTCGACCACCCGGGTACAGTCCTCTTCAGTGTGTTCATGTCCTTCTGGGCCGTGACCTTCCTGGAGTACTGGAAGCGAAAGATGGCCACGCTGGCCCACCACTGGGACTGCATGGACTTCCATGAAGAAGAGGTCTCACAATCTTCCCTTTCTTTTCTCATAAATGTTATATTTATTCAGGTGCTGGCAATGCCAACTGAGTCCAACATGGAATAAAATTTAAAAAATGGTTACTTCCAGACCTGGAAAAGTCCTTAAAAAAATTAAATCCCAACAGTTTTGGAAAAATCATGGAAATTTGTTATTTTCATATGTTGATTTACACAGTTTATTAAAAGAATACACATTTGTATACATACACTACCGTTCAAAAGTTTGGGGTCACTTAGAAATGTCTTTATTTTTCAAAGAAAAGCACTGTTTTTTCAATAAAGATAACATAAATCAAAAATACACTCTCTACATTGTTAATGTGGTAAATGACTATTCTAGGTGGAAACGTCTGGTTTCTAATGAAATATCTCCAGAGGTGTATAGAGGCCCATTTCCATCAACTATCACTCCAGTGTTCTAATGGTACATTGTGTTTGCTAATCGCCTTAGAAGACTAAAATCTGATTAGAAAACCCTTGTGCAATTATGTTAGCACAGCTGAAAACAGTTATGCTGGTGATATAAGCGATACAACTGGCCTTCCTTTGAGCTTGAAGTTTGAAGAACAAAATTAATACTTCAAATATTAATCATTATTTCTAACCTTGTCAATGTCTTGACTATATTTTCTATTCAATTTTCAATTCATTTGATAAATAAAAGTGAGTTTTCATGGAAGACACAAAATTGTCTGGATGACCCCAAACTTTTGAACAGTAGTGTATTTATTCTTTTAATCAAACTATTGTCTGTCATTCATTTAAATTATAGAGATTTCACAAAATGTTGGTCATGGAAATTTGGTTTAAAGTCCTGGAAAAGTCCTGGAAATCCATTGGTCAACATGTGTATGAACCCTGCAAACAGCAACGCGGTGTTCCTCCGTAGATGCTGATGTCATCCCCGTGTTCCCTCAGGAGCGTCCTCGTCCAGAGTTCGCAGCCACGGCACCAATGATGGAGCCAAACCCAGTGACCGGCGTGAAAGAGCCCTACTTTTCAGAGAAGACCCGGTTGTCCCGGATGGTCACTGGCTCCATGGTCATCATTATGATGGTGAGACACCGTTGACGTGTGTTTTTAAAGGCGGATGGTGTGCTCTTTTTAATTTGAGCTTTCTTTCCACCATGCAACACATTGGATCCTCAGATTGGCGAGTCAATAACACCGACTTCTGACCCGATGAACACATTGCAGTTCATCTGATGGTCTCCGATGGGCATTATCTCTTATCAAGTCAAACAAGCATTGTCATTATTCAGTGAAGAATCTTAGCGTCTTTTTTAGCTCTTACCTTATCCTGAAGAGAGAAAGAATCCTGCAGTGGTAACTGAACCTTTTCTCTCATAATGAATCCAGATCATTTTCCCAAGGGGCTGGATATGATCTGATAATCTACGCCTCACACATTATGTTCAGTCTCAGGATTAACTTGTTCTTGGCGAGGGGTGATTTGAGGATAATTTTTCTCAACCTCTTACACTGATAATGATGATTTAACGTGGAAAACGGAAATGTGATACCATGATACCAGCTCTGTAAATGCACCCTGCATAGAATAGTATGATCACCTGGAGAAATCATCCAATTATGGGGAGTGGTGTCGATGATGATCGCTGCGCGAGGAGAGAAAGAAGAGGAGGTGCTCAGTGTATCCTAGACGTCCCCCAGCAGCCTATCAGCCTATAGCAGCATCTCTAGGGGCGGGACCAGGTGATCCTGACTCAGCCCTCACTATAAGACCATCAAAGAGGAAAGTCTTAAGTCTACTCTTAGATGAGGTGACTGTCTGCCTCCAGAACTGAAGGTGGAAGCTGGTTTCATAAAAGAGGAGGAGCTTGATACCTGAAGGCTGATTTGGAACGACGACATTGAAATTCTGTTGTTCAAAAGATCAGAAGATAACAATGTCCCCGTCTCCTCCCTCTCAGCTGTGTGTGGTGATGATTTTCCTGGTGACGGTGGTCATGTGCCGAGGTATCATCAGCATGATGATGTTCCACACCGGGAGCCCCGTCCTGCGTACAGAGGTATATACAACCTGTATATACATATACATATACAGTACATTACATGTCATTTAGCTTACAATTATGTTACATTCATACACAGGGAGCAAAGCAGAGTTAAATGTCTTGCTCAAGGACACATCGACTAGGGCGGGTATTGAACCACCAATCCTCTGATTGAAGGACAGACCTGCTAACCACTGACCCACAGTCGCACCATATACTGTATATATATGTATATATATATATATATATCATATATATATATTGTATATATATATACATTTTAAATGTTCATATGTTTATGTAAAAGCACAAAAATAATAGTATGATGATATATATATAATATATATATATCATCATACTATTCTTTTTGTGCTTTTACATAAATGTATAACAATTTTACATATATATATATATATATATTATATTCTACATGTATATGTAGAAAGTTCATATATATATATATTTGGACACACAACGGGTGATTTAAGTGGTTCTATTATGAATATTTGTATTTAATTTTAAAGCAGTGTAATGATGTACATCAGCTCATCCAACATCTCTGGGTGAACCTAACATACGTGTGTGTGTGTGTGTGTGTGTGTGTGATCTCGTCTCCAGGCCGGGACGATAGCCAACATCTCCAGCAGCATTGTGAGTCTGGGCCTGATCCTGCTGATGGGCCGGGTCTACACTGCATTAGCCGAGCAGCTCACGAAATGGGGTGAGAATCAATATCACTCTCCAACACCTCGGACCAGAATGCTCTCTGTTGACATCAGCCTCTCACTGGATGTCCACGAACTAAAAGATGAGACTTCTCACAGAGCACATGAGGTCTTGGATCGGATCCCAGCATCTGGGGGTCGATGATGGTAATCGTAGACTTTATTTGTAGAGCACCTTTTACACAAGAGATCAAAGAGCTTTACAACAAAGGAACAAAGAAAACAGGATTATAATGCCAGAATGTAAAATAAGATGGATAAACAAAATGTATATACATATAATGCATAACGATAAGATGGAGAATAAAACAGACTGACAAATAATAATATGTAACACTTGCAGCATCACCAAATGGTCTCCATTGGCTTCTGCTTCCGTTCTTATCGATGTTTTTCGACACCAGTCCTGGAGATTTAAATGTTCTAAGGCGAAACCTCTCGACCAATCGGCGCCTCCGTCTGCTGAACCGACTTTGCCCAAATGATTCACACTCATCGAGTCATTGGCGTGTATCATTAAAGTCATTGATATAGCGGTGGTTTAACTTCCCTTTGTCACTTTAACGTATGATGATGATTTATTTTTATATATTACCGGATACTTTTACTTTAGCTAGCCAGCTCATAGCTAAACGAGAGAGTTCACCATGGTCTTCATTGTCTGAGCACCACCCAGACAGAATAATAATAATATAAATTCTTCTCCTATCGAGTCATAAACTAAAGTACAACTTTGACTTGATGATGGCACCAGACGGAAAGTCAAAGGATGACTTAAAGCCCCTAGATTTCGGCTACTAGAGGTGGTTATACATCCACTGGCCGTTAAAATGATTATTAGATTAGATGTCGTCTCTCTTTATTTTAATTGTAATACAATTATTTTTATAGAAGAAGATTCCAGTTGAATTCTCGGTTCATTTTGACATTGTTTTGTCGATTGTTTTTCTAGGTTAAGAGAACAATGTATTCACCAAGTTACACAACAACATGTTTACACCTTTTAAGCAACAAGCTTTTTTTAGGCCTCTGCTCCGAAGATTGCGTACCCAAACTAAAAAGGCTGTATCTCTGCAACCACTAGGGCTATTTTAATAATGTTTACATTTTTACCTTTTTAAAACATGTTTTCTTTTGTTCAAATGTGTATTTATCAGTCTATATGTTACTGGGTAAGAGTAAATGAAGATGGCACACAGAAATAATATTAAAATGTCAGGTCAGAATTTTTTTTAAAGCACTTCCAGGATAATTATATGTTTGGAACGAGGCAGTTGGAAGATCTAAAGCTCTCACAAATCATATTAAATAGAAGGCGATCAAAGGCGAGCACTTTTAGTCTGACTCTGATGTCTGGCGTCCATGTTTTTTCTCTGTTGCAGAGATGCACAGAACACAAACCCAATACGACAACGCCTTCATCTTCAAGGTGTTCATCTTCCAGTTTGTCAACTTCTACTCGTCCCCCTTCTACGTGGCTTTCTTTAAAGGAAGGTGAGACACAAGTCTGTCTCTTGACGCACACACAGAGTATATCGATGTACGAAGGACCGACTTTCACTTTCTCGCTCCTCTTGTGTAGGTTCGTGGGTTACCCTAGCAACTACGGGACCTTGTTTGGGATGAGAAATGAAGATGTGAGTCTGTAATTTACCACTAAATGCCAAAAGTGGAGAGTATTGCATATGCCTGCTATTGTGTTTTCTTCATTATTTTTTTATTCAAGTATGTCAAAGCTCCCATGTCTCTGTGTTTGTGTGTGTCTCCTCACTGTGTTGCAGTGTGGTCCCGGCGGTTGCCTCATTGAACTGGCTGAGCAACTCTTCATAATCATGGTGGGAAAGCAACTCATCAACAACATTCAGGAGTTCATTATCCCGTATGTTCCACACGACTGATGTACCGGCCCTGCTTTCCTGAGAGATCAAACATCTGTTTGTTTGTTTTTTTATGGAAAATACTTACTAATTCATAAATAATTCAATTCGGTTTATATATTATTATATTCTTATATTTTGCCCAATATCAAAAATTCTGAATTTGCCTCAGGGCCATGACAGGAGGCCGGCCCACCAGGCAGGAGGCATCAGCCACAGCCAGGTCCAATGGACCCTATGAGACGTGAAGTAGAGAGAGAAGAGGAGATAGGTGCTCAGCGTATCCTAAAACGTCCCTATGACCCTATGAGACGTGAAGTCACAGAGACTCCGGGGAGGAAGCAGAGTTAGTAATGTGGGATGGAGAGATGTGAATTCATCCATAAGGAGAGAGAGACGAGGAGAGAGGTGCTCATCGACGTAGCTCTGCAGCGCGGTGCGGGGGTGTGGGGGTGGAGCGAGGCCCGATCCCATTTCAGAGAGCGTTTGTAAACCAAGGGGTTACCTTCAGAGAGCTGCGAGGCTTTGTGGGGGAAGCGCTTGAACACACGTGTTTTAAATAGACGGGGCACAGATCGACTTGTTCCTTACTGCTTTTCCTTACTTCGACTTTTTCTTGAACCTCCCTCCTTGGAGGTTGCTCCAGTTTGTCGTTCATGGCCAGTTCCTTTTTGCACGCCACTTCTTTTTTTTCACACAAGCGTGAGGTCGTCGGGGGGGGGGGGGAAATCCAGGCCATATATTATTATGTAGATCTCCTCGCTGATAAGTCTCGCGTGCAGCTGCTGTTGGATGGGTCGTGGTGCGTGTGAATTGGCAGCCAGGCTTGTTCTGCTCATCGGAGTAGTTTTTGTTTTTGTCTCGAGCTGCGTTCCTAATTCAAGGCCTCGATCCTTCAAAGAATACGTGCGTCCTATCGATGACACTGAGTCCAAGCGGCGACACTCGGCAGAGGGCGTCCGGCCGTGGCGTGGCGGGCACCTGCCTCTGGGGATCAGCAGCGCCTGTTTCCAGTCGTACTTTCCTGCTCATGGCGCCCCAGACGATGGCCGCCACTGAGGAGATGACAGAGGCGCTAAGAAACCTGCTTAGCACCAGTTGTGTCATAACTTAGTACAATAGCAGAGAAGACGGTTTGTGTGATATTACATAGTGGAGCTATAAAGGCCATATGGTAGTGAGAAGGTTGAGACGGAGTAAGAATGCATTACTAAGATGACAGTCGCAGAGCCGCAAGAGAACCGACTGCAACTTCTTGTGACGGTTTGAGTCTCAGAGGCTGCTCAACAACTTCAAATGTTTCCAGCTTTGAAGAAATGAACAACCCATGCTCATTACAAATCATCAATTTATTTATTTTATTTAAATTTATTTAACCAGGAAAAGCCTCATTGAGTTTTAAAATCACCTTTACAAGAGAGCGAAGAGGAGTAGCACAGTAAAACAAGGCTTCAGAGAATTAAAAAAAAATATATATATATTTTTTTAGATTACAACATGAGTAAAACTAAAACTCAAGTCATCATACTCCCATTTCACACAGGTGCACATACCATAAAACCTGTACACCTAGAATGGGCACTCGGTAGAGCGCATACCTTCGTATATCACAAGATTGGGCATTGAATTATGAACATGTTAGTTGCATGCCAATTGGATACAAATTTAAGATTTTGAAATGTCATGTGATTCAAGAAGATGTTTACCTTTTCATGACCTTGACCTTTGACCCGATCGATCCCAAAATCTAATCAAATGGTCCCCGGATAATAACCAATCATCCCACCAAATTTCATGCGATTCGGTTTAAAACTTTTTTTGTTATGCGAATAACACGCATACAAATAAATAAATACACGGCGATCAAAACATAACCTTCCGCATTTTCAATGCGAAGGTAACCAGATGAACCGTCCTCCAACTCTTTCAATCTATTTTTAAAAACCGAACAGTTATCCACGTAACATAATATCTTTGAATTATAGTCTGAACAAAGCAAAATTAAAAAAGTACGAGAAATAAAAGGCACGTCAAACTAGAATAAGATCAAACACCAGAATCAACAGCTGTTTTGTAGACGTGCATGACCTCTGACCTCCTCCTTGCCTTTTCAAAGTTCCGTGTTCACGCAATCGTCGCGTTGACTTCATCTTCATGTGCTCTGCCAGGAAAGTGAAGGCCTGGCACCAGAAGAGGTCTTTGGCCAAGGTGCTGGGGGACAAAACATCCCATGAGCCTCGGCGCTGGGAGGAAGACTACCAGCTGGTGGAGTGTGAAGGCCTGTTCGAGGAGTACCTGGAAATGGGCAAGTATCAGCTACTGCTGCATTCCAAGCACATGATGTCACTGCAGATAGAGAGATAGATAGATAGATATACTTTATTAATCCCCAAGGGGAAATTTGTCGTCACAGTAGCAGCACCAATAAACTAAACACACGAGAATAAAATATAAAATATAAAAAACAGGGATGTATACAAGTAAAATACAAAATGAAGTATATATATGTCTATAAAATGAAACATATATGTATATATATATACACACACACAAACAAATATAATACAATGACTGTGCAAAGTATACAAAGGAAAATATAAAATAAAATATATATGTATATATATACAACATATATGCATACACAATACAATACTAATGACTGCAGTGTAAAATTTAATTAAATATAAAAATATTAAATATAGACAGTGTGCAAAATGCAAAGTGTGTGTATGTGTGTAGTGTAAATGAAAATGAAATGTGTGAAGTGCAGATCAACATCGATGACGATGAAGGTTTAAATTGCTCTGCAGTGCTCCAGTTTGGGTTCATCACCATCTTCGTGGCGGCGTTCCCCCTGGCGCCGCTCTTCGCCCTCCTCAACAACTGGGTGGAGATCCGCCTGGACGCGCACAAGTTCGCGTGCGAGTACCGCCGGCCGGTGGCCGAGCGCGCCCAGAACATCGGCGTCTGGTTCAACATCCTGGAAGCCCTGTCGCACCTGTCCGTCATCGCCAACGTGAGGACGACCTCCACGCCGGGCTGCACGCGCTCCCTCTCTGCTCCTCCTCTCTGCTCCTCCTCTCTGCTCCTCCTCTCTTGCTCTCAAAGCGTCACCCTCTGTCGTTGTTGTTTTTTCTCCCTCTGTGACGTCCGCAGGCGTTCCTCATCGCCTTCACCTCGGACTTTTTGCCCCGTCTGCTCTACCAGTACAAGTTTGGTAATGATCTCAATGGATACGTCAACTTCACCTTAGCTTACGCCCCCGAGAAGTACACTCACAACCCCAAGTGCAGGTATGGTGTTTTCTGATTGGCTGAACGCATGTGTACTCCAAAGCCGCGTTCGCACCACAGGCGTTGCGAATATGCGGTTATTCGCACCGCTTTACTCGCTCGACCATTTGTGGCTTTTTGCTTCACTCGCTCGTGGGGCGGGGCTTATCTCCGTGGCTTTACTTCGTGGAAACGGTTATCATTTCCTTCATCCACCACGGGAGAACTAACCACTGGTTCTGCTTTATACTTGTTGAGGACGTCCCACACACGTCTGAACATCTAACGCCCTCGTGTTTGGGTTCATAACATTAATATCATATATATATATTTTGCCGCGAAGTACGAATACACTACCGTTCAAAAGTTTGGGGTCACTTAGAAATGTCTTTATTTTTCAAAGAAAAGCACTGTTTTTTCAATAAAGATAACATTAAATTAATCAAAAATACACACTATACATTGTTAATGTGGTAAATGACTATTCTAGGTGGAAACGTCTGGTTTCTAATGAAATATCTCCAGAGGTGTATAGAGGCCCATTTCCATCAACTATCACTCCAGTGTTCTAATGGTACATTGTGTTTGCTAATCGCCTTAGAAGACTAATGTCTGATTAGAAAACCCTTGTGCAATTATGCTTGCACAGCTGAAAACAGTTATGCTAGTGATATAAGCTATACAACTGGCCTTCCTTTGAGCTTGAAGTTTGAAGAACAAAATTAATACTTCAAATATTAATCATTATTTCTAACCTTGTCAATGTCTTGACTATATGTTTTATGAAATGTTCAATTCATTTGATAAATATAAGTGTGAGTTTTCATGGAAGACACGAAATTGTCTGGGTGACCCCAAACTTTTGAACGGTAGTGTATATTGAGCTTTCTGCACAACAGCGTCATCTGGTGGATCAGGTGGGGCAGTGCACCTGCCGCTAATGTAGAAACGCCACTGATGTTATATATAAAATATAATATTTATATGTATAATATTCGCAACACGCAATTCGTGGCAAAAAATTGCGTTTAACGCAACCACTCGCGCCTGTACGTTGACTTTGCATGGGATCTACTCGCTTGGAAAATTAGCAACGCTTTTGTTGTGAACGCACCTTTACAGTGGGGGAGACACTTTTTTTTCGCAATTCTAAATTCTGCCTCTCAAATATGTTTTTGTTTCGTGTCATTTTTGCAAAAAAAGAAGTTTCAGTTGTAATCTTGTTGATTTTAGATCAGAGGATACTGCTCCCGATGTTCAACACACTGTTCAGTTTGTTGTTGTTTGAAGTAACTTTGTTTTACTTGTATTTATTATTTCAGGTATAAAGCGTTCAGAGACAACGATGGAAACTACTCGCTGTTCTTCTGGGAGCTTCTTGCTGTCAGACTTGGGTTCATCCTTGCTTTCGAGGTATGAAGGCCGCTGTTTTGTCTACGTTCTGTTGCCTTCTGCCTGTTTCAGTTATTGTTATGCCCACATATTAACCATTTATACTTTTCACCCACGTCCCTATTCCCTGCTGTGCATACCTTTTGTGTATGTTTAGTGTTTCCATCTTGTGTCATGCTGACCCATATCAGCAGGTCATGTGTAACGGCTAATTTAATTCAATTCAGTTTATTTTGTATAGCCCAATATCACAAATTACAAACTCCCCTCAGAGGGCTTTACAACCTGTACACGTACGACATCCCTGACCTTTGACCTCACATCGGATCAGGAACAACTCCCAAGAAATAAATAAAAAAACTTTTCACAGGGGAAAAAGGGGAAGAAACCTTCAGAAGAAAGCCACAGAGGAGGATCCCTCTCCAGGATGGATAGAAGACATAGATGTCATGTGTCCAGAAGGAATCATTACAGAGTTACATAAAAACATTCAATGAATATGACAGAATGTATGAATAGTTTACCGTGTCTCCTTTCCTTTGACACGTCCCTCTCTCTCTGTCCTCGCCTACTTCTCCAACATCCCGTTATTTTTCCCCAGCGTCTTCCATCAGCCCCGTCTCTCTCTCAAAGTTCAGTTTTATTCAATTTCAGCCCGTCTGTCTGTCCGTCTCCATTCATCTCGTACTGTTTTACACTGTGCACACCTCCGAACCCTGCTTCTGCTGCTCACTTTTATTGGGTAGGAGGGTGTGGGGTGTGTGTGGGGGGCAACGGGAAAAGGAAGAAAAAGCAGCTGGTGCTCTTAAAGGCTTCGAGGCGAGGAGTGGCTGAGCGCTCCAGGGGAAAACTTGACAAAAAAATGCTCTCAGCGAATGTTTTTTTGTGACAATTAAAAAAAAACACCCCGAAGCTCAAATCCCACAACATGTTGCTTTTCAACCCCCCCCCCCCCCCTCTCTCTCTCTCTCGCCAGCACGTGGTGTTCTTCGTGCTGCAAGTCATCGACTGGGTCGTGCCGGATGTCCCCGGGTCCCTGGAGCTGAAGATCAAGAGGGAGCGCTACCTGGCCAAGCAGGCGCTGGCCGAACACCAGGAGGCTCTGTTGGTGAGTCGAGGCCGAGGGGCCGCCGGCCCTGCCACTCGGGGCTCATCCAGCCCAGGTCAGTAGAGTGTGGGACACACACACACACACACAAGACACACTCATTCACAAAACCTGACACGCCTCGTTCTGTGTTTGAGTAGTTTGGACTCTAGATGGAGGTTTTCTCTCAAACTGCTCCACATCCTGCTGCCACACAGACACTATGAAGGGGACCAGAATTTAGTTTGAGCTGTTTCTTTAACACTTATGTTGCCTTAGGGTCATTTTGACCCGAATCAATATTACACCCTCCCCCCGCCTTAGGATTAATTTGACCCCATTCAATGTTTAATGTCGGTGTTCTTTCGGTAGTCAACAAACAAACATAAAGTGCCTCACACTTAAACTTGGAAAACAATATTAATTCTAATAATTTTCTGGAGGTTTTAATTGCTGGCGTCAAATTGAACCCAAAGGGTAAAATATGTTAGTCAATATAAAGGTAACAGGAGGATGAAACATTGAATCGGGTCAAAATGACCCAAAGGCGGGGGGAGGGTGTAATATTGATTCGGGTCAAAATGACCCTAAGGCAACACAAGGGTTAAAAAACAAAAAAAATGCCCTTGTTATTCTGGATAATACAGACTCTTCATGGTTATTAAATAATATACTCATGTGGATTCGTATCAGATCTACGATACTTCACCCAAATGTCCCAATCTATTTTTTACATCTGATGTCTGATTCTGATGCTCTGCACTATTTGCTGACAACAAGGCGGCACAGAGTTCACGTGCGGCGTTAAAACTCGTCGACGTCGATTTTCATAAACTAATTCTAGATTGCAAAGTCCTTTTTTAACCCTCCTGTTACGTTCGTTTCTTACATACAGCCGTGATGCTCCCGGGTCAAATTGACCCGGTTAAAGCTGAATCACACGAAAGTTGTCAGAAAACCACAAATTCCTAATAACTATAGTTTTACATCATCATCAACACCATTACTCACAATTCAATTCATTTTTAGTGGAATTGAGTTATTCACCCCTCCATAGATCAGAGTTCAATCAGGAGAACTCACTCGTTTTAATGGAAAATACATGTTCAAACTATTTTTTAGGTACATTGGAAAAATCGAGATATAAATTGCATTAGTCTACCATAACATGTGTTTTCTCCTAAATTTTTTTTGCATTTTGTACATTTTTTTTTTCATGGTGTGAAGTAGATAAATTGAGATGAGACACCTCTTCAGGGTCATCCGCTCACTCAAAATCAAGCCAAATGAGTCATAAAGTATATATATTGAAAGTAAACTTTAGTTATGTTTATTTAGAATGTTAAAACGCTTCCACACACCTCCCACGGAGCGCTCGCAGAGCACCTGTGGCTCAACTAGCTGTTTAAAAAAAAACGTGCTACACTGCACGCAACACGATCATTAGAGGTAATCTGTGTGGGAGCCGAGCCAAATGCGTCAGTGTCGGATGAATATGATTACATCCATCGAGCTCAGAGGGCCGTTGGCATGTGTTAGAACTGCCTTGAGTATAGCTGCTGCTCTTTTTAAAGCGCTAAGTAAACGGTGATCAGTAGAAGAGGTCAAACACACACTTCAGTCCCATCGGGTGCATTGTCATCGTCTCCTCTGTGCGTCCATGTGTGTGTGTGTGTGTCCTGTGCTCTGACCCATGTTGTTGTCATGTGTCTCATGTAGTGAATGTTGCCGGAGGAGGGCAGGTGAGTAGTTGGCCTTCTTGGAGAAGGATGTCAGGATGTCCGTAAACTATGAATTTAAATTTAAATTAACTCCAGTGTTTTACTCGCTGGCATTGAATCATGAACGCTATAAAACACGCAGAACAACCGCTCTGTGCACGCCGATTATCATGATGTTGATTTACAGTATGTCAGTGGTTCTCAAATAGGGGTCTGTCTACCCCCTGGTTGTACGTGAAGGCACTCCAGTAGGTGAGATTTTTCTCAGTATATTTAAAATTAGTATCCATTAAAAAAAATCCTTTAAAAATAGTAGATATTTATTGAATATTCAATTAAATATAAATGTAATTTCATAAACTTTATTTGATATTTTCTATTTTAAATCAGACACTGATGCGCTTTGTATTTCATGTTTTTTCAAACCCAAAATGCGTTGTGCTGGTTAGGGTCTGTAAAAAAAGGGTCGAGAACCACTGCAGTATGTGATAAATAAGAAATATCTATCTGAATATCTGTAAAGCACAGGGTACCCAGAGGTGCTATCGCAGTTTATTGTGTTGGATCTATCATCAGGAGGGGGGGGGGAACACAAATTATATAATTATTGTAACTATTATCTCTGTTTTGGAGCTGGTTGCCGGAGATGGCCGATGGGTGAACCGGTTGTAAAGTGTCCGTGTTCTGCTCTAGTTATGCACAAACAACTCTTTTAGCTCAAAAAATCATCCATTTAAGGCACATTTCTCTTCGGCGTCGCCGATCGCCGGATAAAAAGGTGCAATGCTACCGAAACCACGGCAACCCATTGGGAGGCTGCACACAGGGAATTAGTTCCACGTGCAGACTCTGACTTCGTTCTCAACACACAGACGGGAGACGGTGAGCACATCCTCAAAGAAAGAACCGCAAACATCATATTTTACAGTTTCTTAAAGAAAAAAAAATCCTCCTGTTTTATTGCAAGTTTCCTCAATATATTAAAAGATAACAGCTGCCAGCTGTGACTTAGTAGCATGTTGCAACAAAGATGGTCTGACTACCCCCCCGACCCCCTCCCCCTCCATTCCTCTCGCAGGAGTCCGTCCGACAGAACTAATTCCCTCCCCTCTCTCTCTCTCTGTGCTCCTCCCCCTTTCCCGTCTGTTCACCTCAACCCGAAGCAAGCGACGCGTCCTCTGGAAACGTGAGTTAGGACAAAAAAACGACATCGGAGGAATAAACGGGGAAAAAAGAGCCGCTCCCTCACATCTGGGATAACGCGGGTGAACTTTGACCCTGACTGGAATACGGCCTCCGCGCTGAGGATTTTGTTTTCATTTCATTCGCCGCTGTGCGCAGGCTTTAAGTTAAGCGAGGTGTGTTAACGGAGGCCGAAGCCCCGCTCCTCTTCATCCGGAGAACGAGCAACACCTCGGTGTTACGTTCAGGAGAAACGCATCTTCCACATGTTCCAAAAATCGCTGCTTGATCTTGAAAAAGGATCCACATCTTTCTCATCCATACTCGGTGCTGACCCGATAGTGACCCCCCCCCCGCCTGAGCCCGAGCGGACCTGAAGGAAACTGAGAAACAAAAAAAATGCCCCAAAAATGTAATTTACACGCTTTGCTGATGCACTCCACCCCCCAATTTGCTTTATACCTGCATCAATCTCTGTTTATTTTATTGTTTGGTCTTTGCAGGAATGTAAAAGTAATTCCTTTTTTTTCAAATATGTGCTTTAATGAATAGTGAAATTAATGTGCTCGTTTCGGGGGGGAACTCAATAGCGTCCGTGGCCAAAATGCAACCCTCTCAAAGTGTCATAATATGTTAGTGAAGCCATTGAAGTCTTTATGTTTCTCGTGGCTGATACATTTGCAGCATGAATTATTAATGCCATGAGACTTTAACACGCTGACCTCATACCTGCATCAGACCCAACCTGAGTATCACTACGACTACACTGATGCTTTATGGTTTTATTGACATTAAAAGAGGGAGTTAAATCCCCCTGAAAAGGTTTGATTTTGCTGACCTCCAGTGGTTAAAGTTCTCACCTTGAAGCAGTTACTACAGGTGTATGACAAGGACCCTGTGACATCACAGGTGGGTGTGGTTACAGGTGTAGCACCCACCCACTGATTGGTCAGAGGGGAAACACGACTGTTACTCTTTAAAGGGGCACTTCCATAAAGTCGGTGGGACAACGGAGCAAAGGCCCGAGATGTATCCTCGCTCGCTGCTATTTCTTCCATCATGCATTGTCTTTTTGTCGGGTTGTGTAGTTGGAGGAGTTATTTTTGAAGGAAGTAAAAGTCTGCTTAACGTTCAAACTCTCCTAAGACATCAGAATCCTGACCCACGATCCACGGGTCGGGCACGTTGTAGCAGAACATTTAACAGGTGAGGGGTCAGAGGTCAGGGGGTTAGATGAATCAAGTAATTATAATGCAAACAGTGTGTGCAATAGTCCACCTCTTCCCCTCTCTCTGTCACTCTCACTCTCGAACACACACACACACACACACACAGAAAGCAACGCTCAGTACTTGTCTCTTTCAACGTCCCGGCCCTGACAATTGTGCTACTATATAATGCATGAAGTTGTTGGTTGAGTAACGCCTACTTTTGCGAGTTGGCGGTTGCAAAGCGTCTCTCACAACAAGTCGGGTGGCTGCGCGAAATAATGAAACCGCCCGAGGCGCAAATTAATTTCGAAAAAACATCCAATCGCTGATTGAAATTCTTCCACTGATAACATCTCCAGCTTCAATGAATTCCCTCCGAGGCCCGTTGACTATGACTCAGGGTTATAGAGAGTCATCCACCATAACGTGTGAGTATCCTCACACTGTTGTGTTTCTATGTTGAGGATATTATTCCAACACATATGTGCAGCTCCCCCTCTCTTTCCCCCCAAAACACTCGGAGCCTTCAAATCCCCCGACATAACCCCGATGACATCATGAGGTTTTCTTTCTTCTTCTTCTCAGACTTTACAAAGTGCTCCAACAAGTGCAAACAGTTGACATTAAAGACCCCCCCCCCCCCAGACTGGGCTGTACCCCCCCCCCCCTCCCTCTCATGAGTGAACTGAGCCCCTTAGAGTTTACATTGTGGTTGTCTTTCTTTCTGATGACCTCTGATCTCAGTACCTGGCTGATACTGTAAGATACCAACAGGCCTTTTTTCTTCTTCTATTTATTTCTTAAAAAAAGCATTGATTGTGCACTGATGTTGTTACGTAGTTTATCTGACGTGTTCAATGAGATGAAGAGCATGTACACAGGGTTCATACAGTCGGGGGGAAACCTGGAAAAGTGACGTAATTAAACAAAATGGTTATTTCCAGGCCTGGAAAATCCTTTTAAAAAATCCCTAAATTATTTGGAAAAGTCATGGAATATTTGTTATATTCACATGTTCATTTAGGCCATGTGATTAAAAGAGTAATCGTTTATATCAATATTTATTCTTTTAATCAAACTATTGCCTCTCTCATTCATTTGTGTCATTTATACACCGAATGTTTGGTCATGGAAATTTGGTTTAATGTCCTGGAAACCCACATCGACCTGTGTGTGAACCCTGTATATAGACATCTGCCCACTCGTCTGCAATATATGCAATGTATATACACACACACACACACACACACACACATACTGTACATGTACACTGTGCTTGGGTGCTGAGCATGTCTATCTTTTGTACTTGAATTCTCTGCACAGTGTTTTTATGGATGATTCCTGAGCGTTGCTGTTGTAACATACTGTAAAGTACCCGTGAAATAATCCTATATGGGACATATTTTGTGCGTGAGCCGTTTTGCATCGAAGGCCTTTGAGACCAAAATAAAAGTAGTTTGATGAATGCATTTGCCTCCTCAGCGTGGGATTGTCAGACATGTGGCTGAGCCGCCTTCACGCCTCTCCGTCCGGCCTTCGCTCCACGCTTTCTTTTCTCTTCTTCCTCTCTCCACGAGACGCAGACGGATAAATGGGAACGCAGATTTATTAGCAGCCGGCAACAGACAGGTGTTCGCTGATGACTCCTCTCCTCCTCCTCCTCTCCAGGCTAAACAAATGGCTTCAGGCGACGGCTTTTATATTCCATCGCCTTCTCTTCCTCCGTCGCCCTTTCGTCAACCTTTCTTTCACCTTGTTTTTTGTTCTTCTTTTTCTTCTTCATATTTTTCTTTATGTACACACTATCCCTCCCCCTCCCTTTTCATCCTCTCTTGTCTTGTGATTGCGGTGCGTTCCTCTGCCGTGGCCTGCAGGAGGAGTGAGTTAGTACTTGTCAGCGAGCGCAGGTATGCGCCGCGGACGGCGAGGAGGAAGGAGACGCTCGCGTCCCGCGGGCTGCGAAGCAACGCTTCAAAATCAGCCTCACGTTTTTTATTATTATCGGGCATTCATGATGAAGAGGCTGAGCGGAAACGCATCGATATTTTAGGGTGACGATCCTAAAAAATCCCCGGTGGTGTCAATCAAACGTGACCCGTGCTTTTTTTTTGTTGACCTCATCTGAAATGAGTTAATTGTTGTAATTTAGATCCTATATTTGATCCCATCCCAAATATTTTTTGATTGCAAAAGGAATAATTGCAAAAAAACGTGTCTCTCTCTCTCTCTCTCTCGCCTGTAATGACCTATTTCTTTTTTTTTCCTCCAACAAAAAAGGGGGGACGATGAGACGTCCACCGCCGCGGAGTAATGTCCCGGGGTAACCTCCCTCCCTCCCCCCCCCCCATCCCCCCATCCCTCTTTCCCCTCCGTTGTCCCTGTTCGGGTTTGATGAGTGAACGTAGAGAGAGGAAGAGATGAGACAGCATGCCGGAGCAGCTTTTTTGTTTTGTTTGTCACCAACCCGGTTTGTTGTTTAGCGAAAGCTGCACACACACACACACACACACACACACACATAGCCAGAGGCATTTCAAGCGGTGGATCTGCAAATGTGCACTTTTGCATTGCTTGTTAGTCTTTGTGCTGTTTGTGAATGCAAAACTCACACGTTCAAACAACAAAGTATGCGGACCGCGCGCGCACACACACACACACACACGCGCCAGGCTTTTTGCTGACAAAGTGCACATGCAGATTGTGCACACTCCCACCGAGGAGCAGCAACATTCTGTCCTCTCCCGAGTCCGTCGGCTGCCTCCGTGTCTGTGTGTCTTTCTGGCTGGAAGCAGGTGCTGAAATGAGACACTAAATAACTATTAGAGTTAGAGGAAGGGCGAGAGAGGGGGAGGAGAATGAGGGAAAATGAGAGAGCACTTCCCCAACAGTAGCAGGGAGGGAGGGAGGGAAAAGGAGAGAGAGAGAGAGAGAGAGAGAGAGGAAGAGCAGAGGAAGAGCAGAGGAGCTTAGAGAGGGGATCTGCATTGCAAGTAGTAGAGCAGCAAGTGGTGGCTGTTTTTTTTCTTTTCTTCCCCCAACCTGTTTTTGTTTTTTTTCCACGAGGTCGGCGAACAAGAAGACGGAGGAGGAGAAGAAGAAGAAGAAGAACCGTGCCGGGGAAGCACAGATTTGTTTTCTTTTTCAAACGTCCCGAGCCGAGTCTCAAAAAAGAAGAAAGGAACCGGAGAAGAGGAGGGGAAGCGAAGCCGGGAGGAACACAAGGCAGCAATGGATAGCAGAGTGGCTCAGCCTGACCCTGGGATGGCACGGATTCACACACAGCTGCTGGCGGCCATCCAGCACACACACTGAGGCTGCAAAACACACACCAATGAGGTACTGTAATGGGCGACAAGCACTCACCAACGCACGTGACACTTCATTCACCCTCTTTTATGCTCCAAGTTGGAAGCTTTTTCTTCTTCTTCTTTCTTCTTTCTTCTTCTGCATCGTGAAAGTTGAGCCGTGTTGTATTTTGCCTGAGAGTGACGGGTGTGCTCGGTGCTATGCGGCTCGCCAGATGCATGGCATGAAATGACAGCTCTGAAAACAAAGGTATACAGTACATGAGTAGGTTTAATATATATATATATATATATAAATAATACAGGGAACAGAGCATGAGACAGGGTCTCAGGACTGGCGTGTCTCTATAACTGAAGCAGTTTATTTCTCAACCTGCACGTGCATCGCATGGATGTCATTTCATTTTCGCGTCCCGCGGGGCGACGCCGACGCACACGTCCGGCCAGCGGGACGGTCTCGGCGTCACCGCTCACGTGCTTCATCCCCCTTTTTTTTCCTCTTTTTTTTAACAAGTATCGGTGATGCGTCTGCAGAGTGAGGTGGGCCCGTTGGAGTGCCGGTGGTTACAGGGCAGCAATGAGTTGCTGCAGAGCGGGGCAGGTAAGTGCATGTCTGGAGTATGTTGGATGAGAGGGTGGTTACAAAGAAAAGAAGAAAAATGAAGGAAAAAAAACCTGTACATGGCTGAACATCCTCTGTTCTCTCCTTTTGTGGCACATTCTGAGCATAAGATTAAAAAACACCCTCTCACGCCTGACGCTCCGGGGGCGAAGGCAAGGCCTCGGGTCGGCTACTGAGGGGTGTGTGTGTGTGTGTGTCAATGTGTTCATGTACATGTATGTGCACCACCATGCCCCGCTGCTTTTGTTTGCTAACTCATGTGGAGCCTTCATCTGGGCCCGAGTTGTTTACGCGTCTCTTTGTGTGTGTGTGTGTGTGTGGGGGGGGGGTGACAGTGCGGTGATGAAGTTCAGCGGCCAGCGTCATCATTTTTAATCTCCCTTCTCCTCAGCGCGCCAGTTCGTGAAACCCACATGTGAAACACATTACCCCCCCCCCCCCCCCTCCCCGACGTCTTCCAAACTCCACCAGCGAGCGAGGAGGGGCGTGCTGAGGTGACGGCTGCCTTTTTTTCTTTTCATTTTTTTCCTCCTGTCTGCAGGCCCCAATGACTAAGCGTATTGTCGCGGGGTTAATTGTCTGCTGCCGATGGTCGGGAGGTAGCGGTACATATTTTGGCTGGAACGCAAATAGACAGCTGTGGGTGTTTTCCGGATTATCCGATTTTCGCCGGTATGTCTGGACTGGAACGCACCACCTGCACGTTATTACAGGCCTTTATTATTCAAACAGCCTTCACGATGTCCTTTTTTTTTTAAATTCACGCCGCGATTGAACGTCTCGCCTCTCGAGCGCCGTCGTGCGTTTTGATGTCCCTCCGCACGCCTCCTCGTATCACACACACACACAGATATGGATAACTCGGCTCACCGCAGCTCCTCCCACTTCCTCCCTCACCCCCAGATCTGTATGTCTGGAGAGCACCTGCCTCATGACCTGCCACTTAGACGGCGGCTGTCTGAGCGTGTGTGTGTGTGTTTGTGTGTATATGTGTGGGGAAGTGTTCCATGTCGCCACACCTCAACCCCATTCCTCACTCACCTCGCCCAGCATTGCAAGTGTTACCTGTAGCTCCTTGTGCGCACACACACACACACACACACACACACACACTCAGTGCTAACCCGAACGTGTCTTTTATCTTCAAACTTGACTCAAACCATTCAGCGGCAATGATTGGCGAACATCGGTGACGGCTATATTTTGGAGGAGGCCCGGTCACTTTCCAGGCTTTTTTTTGGCTGCCGGCCCACATGGCGGCAGCCTTACTGGCCCATCACGGCAGCCCCTCGCCGCTGCACGTGGATAGTGGAGCTGCTTTGTTTGGCCCTCGCTTTAGGAATGAGCTCGCCGAGTCATCCGGGGAATGTCGAAGAGTGTCCCCGCGGGTCAGAGCAGGGCCTCATCTGGGGCTTCGGCGGCTCTAAATTTGGACGTGAACTTGTCCTTAAACCTGGACTATAAAAGAGGCCACTTACCGAGGCGAACCCGGGGCCTTCACGTTATACAATGACAGCGATGATATGGGTGGAAGAGTTGATTTTCTAAGACAAACAAAGAGCGGTAAGCACAAACCATCTTTTCTTGCTTAATCTGCATGTCACAGGATTTTTCTGGCCGATGCACGAAGGTTAAAACAGACAGAAACTCGAGCCCAGAGGCTGTGTGTGTGTGTGTGTGTGTGTGTGTGTGTGTGTGTGTGTGTGTGTGTGTGTGTGTGTGTGTGTGTGTGTGTGTGTGTGTGTGTGTGTGTGTGTGTGTGTGTGTGTGTGTGTGTGTGTGTGTGTGTGTGTGTAAACCGCCCCGGCTGCATTGCTGCACACCTGTCTAGCACATCAGGCCTTGGGTTATTTCACATTGTGACTTGTGCCTTGCTTCCTTGCAAAAAAAAAATTATATATTTTTTTCTTTTAGGCCTCTTGGCTCTTCTGGGGAGAAGAAAACAAAAGCAAACAAACAAGGTGTCGCTCTCAAGTTAAAAAACTATTTGAGCTTCTTCAAGGTCGTTTAGCTTCCGTTCGATTCGTCGCTTCGCCCCCCCCCCCCCCCCCCCGATGACCCGGTTAAAGGCCGTCCCGGTGAATAGACGTGGGTTGAGCTGCGTGCCGAAGCGGAGCCGGTCTGGACGGTCAGCTCGGTCGGGGCGTTCCACTTCTTCTTCCCCCCGGATCACATTTCAAAACAACAAGCAGCCCTGTGGACGACTTGTCCGTACCTGTCCAGACAATTAAGGCAACAAAAAAAAAAATCAGGGTGGAGGAGGAGGGGGGGGGGGGGGTAGAAACGGCTGGTGCTGCTTAGGTGGGAGGAAAAAAAAGACGAGCGGACGGCCGGAGAAGAGAGGAAGACGGATGCAGAGCAAACGACGCGAATCGCGAGAGACGCATCGGCGATGTTAGTGGGGTCGGATGCATGTGTAATTTTTCTCAGTCATTTCAAATTGGTGTTAAAGTTTGGTTTTCACTTCTAAGTTGAAGTTTAGGGTCTATAGAAAAATTTGAGTCCGAGTGTCAAACACACAGATAAAAAATGGCCTCTAGGGGGCGCCGCAAAATATGTAAACTGCTACAACTTTTGATTAGATTAACCAAATTTAACAAATGAGGTATGTATGGATTCAGAATTAAAAGGAGAAACTGGTATGCTAAGCATTTGGTGACCAGATAAAAATAAATACACTTTTAGCCCAAAATATTACATGGACACAAGCGAAATTATGCTTTTTTAAAGATAAAGTCTGAAAATATCCTCACAGTTGCTAAGGAATTTTACTTTTTAATGTTATTTCACAAGTCAAGACTGTGTGGTGATTAAACTGAAATTGAAATGCTCCTCACTCTTCTATTCTATGCCCTAGGAGGCGCGCAAAATGTAGTAACAGCCATGAACTTTCTATGTATTGATTTAGGATCAGGTGTCTCAACTTTTTTCAGTCAGTCAATCAATCAATCAATCAATCAAGCCAACAAGCCATCATTTTATTCACAAGAAATTTTCACAAAAGAACTTTATATCTGGAAGAAAGTAAATCAATAACAATAAGAAGATAAACAATAGTTTTTCTGGCATTCAAAAGATGACCAGAGGACCATAGGGCTAACATTTATTCTGAGAACTTCACTCTACAATGATAACTATAATTTACTTCTTTGATTTATTCTATGTCAGTCTTAGAAGTTCTGACATGTGCACTTGCACAGACGTGTGCACTTTAACCGCCTTCATGCACTTGCACCGAGAACTGGCAGGTCGACTTGTACAAGTACTTGTACAACCACACTTCACATCTAGTTGTAATACGTCTTTGGCAAGTGGTATCGTAGTCCAAATGGGAAGAAGTTTGCTGTCCTCTTCTTTCCACCCATGGTCAGTGGGGTTGTTGTCAGGCATTATAGACCTAAATGAATGAATACATAAATGCATGGTTTTTTTGTGATTATATAGTACTCAAATCCATACAGGTGCATACATGTGGGCTGTTGTCCAGATGCTTGCTTGGAAGACACTCCTTTTGAGATGTAGATCCAAAGCATCCATTGTTGGGGGGATTCTTTCAACATCCCTCGTCTTCTGTGAGAATAGCCTCATTCGAAGAAGATCAACATCATTTTCCTCATTTGATTCACTGGAGTACAGCCTACATACAAAGTTTACTGCAACTTCTTTCAGCCTTGGAGAGGTTTGGAATGGAGTCTCAATGATGGTTGCGAACTCCTCTGTCAAGTGTGGAACTTCGTGCATCAATTTGCAGCAGGATCGCTTACCCCTGAACTTGAAAGAAGATGTGCTGTCTGATCCCGTGAATGCGTGGAAGAGAGCCATGGCTTTACATGTTTCTGTGCCCAGTTTTGTGGCGAGAGTGTTCAGGAGATCATTCTTGATGTCTTTCCAGTTTTGAAGCAGATCCAGATTTCTGCAGTTGCATTCAAAGCCTTGATATGATGGAAATTACTCAGCAGGATTACGACAACATCTGTGTCTCCAGTATAGACCATCCCAACTGATGCTGTTTGGAGGGCATGGAGAAGATGCACTAGGACACGAGTGTCAGCTTCCTCGTGGTTGCAGCGATCCATTGGAGGACTGTTTCCAACATGGTGGACGCAATCATCTGCTGTTATGTAGACATCTTTGTCATCTGGGAACTGTCCATTTGTTACAAGCGCAGTTGACAGGAATGAAAACAGTTCTGTCTTATTATCCTCATTTGCCAGAAATGCCTGCCAATCTCTTGGGACTTTGGCAGTGCTAGAGATGCGTTGTCGGGTGCCTGATCCTCGCTTTTCTCTTGTTCCTCCTTTGATTGTCAAAGCACGATACTGGTCCCAGACGATGTCCACTCGTGTTGATCTTTTCTGGTCACGTTGAACTCTTGGGCAGAACACCTTGTCGAAGTAGGACTCAAAGGTCTTCCCTTGGACAGTCGTGCCAGGCAGTGAATGGATAAGTGCTCCACCATCAATGACAATGAAATCATAAAGATCTGGTGCAACTATCTCCTCACTGTCAGATATTCCTCCACTCTTAGGATTCCCCAGGATGTAAAACAACAAATCTGATTTCGTACAGGAGTTGAGGGATCCTTCGCATGACAATGCAGGTGGGTATGGCGAAGACTCGTGGCAGAAAAAATCTTCCAAATTCCCACTCCGGCTTTCCAGCACAATGAAAGCTTTCCCATAAAGCTCTCCATGACGTTTGAAGTGCTGCATCCTCAGTTTAGCTGCTGTCTTCTTGCGTGTTTTCTTCTCATGGAACAACATCAAGTTGTTTCGCTTGATCGGAGCTGTCAGTGGTGTGTCATGTGAGTCCAGCACATTCTTTTTGAAGTTGTTGTACTGCTCTTGTCATAGCAACTTTGAGGACATTTCCAGACTTTATCTCCAAAAAAAGCATAATTTCGCTTGTGTCCATGTAATATTTTGGGCTAAAAGTGTATTAATTTTTATCTGGTCACCAAATGCTTGGTATACCTGTTTCTCCTTTTAATTCTGAATCCATACATACCTCATATGTTAAAATTGGATAATCTAATCAAAAGTTGTAGCAGTTTACATATTTTGCGGCGCCCCCTAGAGGCCATTTTTCATCTGTGTGTTTGACACTCGGACTCAAATTTTTCTGTAGACCCTAAACTTCAACTTGGAAGTGAAAACCAAACTTTAACACGAATTTGAAATGACTGAGCCTTATACGACCCCACTATGTGGGGTGAAGTCGGTCTGGAATCAAAGCGATAACTGACTGACAGTTTCAATACAGCCCCCCCCCCTCCCCCATTCATTCAGGGAGTTTAAACCAGACAGATAACCTCTGTAAACAGACTACAGCAGGATGGCACATTTTGTTTTAGCGTTAGACTTTTTTTTTACTTCTAGTGCTGATGTGATCGGTCGATCAGAAGTCACTGAGAGATTAAAGGACGAGGCTCGGAAAACAACTTTTAAAGCATGAGGTCGATGATATTTTATGTTTTCTTGTCGTCAACAAGTCCATTAAAAAGACTCAAGGTCCCTTTGGCTCTCGAACCGAGTCCTTTGCTTTCTGCTGGAAATGTAAATCTTTATAAAAATGTGACACAAATTAAGTTTGACCTTTTGATAAATGCTGAACAGCTTCCTTGGATTGCTGGGCACAGTAGATTTGAACGTGTTTTACTCAACAACAACAACAACAACAACAACAACAAAGGAGTGAAGAGTTTATCTGTTCAGGACTATTTTCAGCAGTGGAGTGATACATTTGATGCTCTATTAAGTATTAACTTTTTATAGCTGCAGGAGGGTTTATGGGGACTCGACTGAAAATAAACTGTAGCGTGTGTGTGTGGGTGTGTGTGTGTGTGTGTGCGTGTGTGTGTGCGTGTGTGTGATGGAACATGGCATCCAGTGCAACAGTGTTTCTCAACTGGCGTGAATAGTTTTCGGATAACGGTGGAGGATTGGATCGTCGTCCTTATATGGAAATATATCAGCGCTGGGGGAAAAATACAGAGAAATCGTTTTGAAATGTTTCAGGTGTTTGTCAACCCGAAAATGCCCAAAACGCTCCTCATTGTTCGGGATGCGCTGTTCAGAAAAGGAATGTTTGACGTCTCTATGGCTTTTTCAATACTGCGAAAGGAATTTCTAACTCCCGTCTGACATTTTATGGACTAAACAATAACCCAGAAACACATTTATTAATCGATTATGAACGTGAACATGAGTTGCTAACCTCAAGGTGTCAGGATGCGGCCATTTTTCTCTTGTCAAACCTACTGCCTCATCACTTGTACTCCATGGTGAGATGTCTTGTTCTTGGAGAGAAGCTGTTGTTGTTTACAGCTGCATGAAACATCAAATAGTTGTCGATTTATTTTGTAAAATAAACACACGCACACACAATGCTGTAAGCTGAAATATTTTTCGTTTGAATTGTTCTCATGTCCGTGTGACAAAACATCCTAAATGAGCGCTTCTATTCTTAGACCGTCATGGCGTCCAGATAACCATCAGCTGTCAGGAGGCACTGATTATGAGATTTGGGGGATTTACTGCGTGCTGGATCCCCGGCTCCCCATCGACTCGGTAGCTTTCGCCGTCTTACGACAAAGAACCATAATTAGAGCGGGTTATTTCCACAAGTTCGTCAATAGCTCCTTTGTGTCTCCTCTCTCCTGGCTGCGTGTCTCCTGTGTGTCTCTGACTGCAGCTGTTAATGTTGACTGAACGTGGGGGGTTAAAGGTCCAAAAGTGTTGGCATGTACGTGCGAGATGGTCTCCATTTTTTTTTTTTAAACGAGAGATCGTTGTCTGTCCGTCTCGGGGGGGGGGGGGGCTGGAATCGGGGTGAGGCGAGGTCAGGGCAGGAGACCTCTCTATCTACAATCTCCTCGCTTTCAATCAAAGGCAAATTGCGTCTCAAACACACACTCTGGCATTCAGGTGTGCGTTATGTGTGTGTGTGTGTCATAGCTTTGTGTGATTGTAAGCCAGGTTGTCAGTGTGCATCTTCATCGTGTCTTGGGGGGGGAAGGTTGCCTGAGGCTGGAGAGGCGGATAAGGAGGACCCCGCACCATGTGTAAACATTTGGGTAACCCCCCCCCCCCCAACCCCGCCTCCTCTGTCGCTCTGGGGTGCTCACCTGTCTCGGTGGGCGGAGGCCAAAAGAGCAACGAAAGACCGAGAAACTCCCCGAACTGAATCGGCTCAACCGACTCTCACCAAAAAAAACAAGCGCAGCTTAGCGCGTCACCTTGACATCTGGCGCGCCCTTTCTTCCTCCGATCGGAATTCGAGTCTCGCTGAGGAGTTTGTTATGATTGAGAGATTTTAAATGAAGCCCATTAAAATACCGAGAAGACACGTCCTGGCTTCCCATCCAGGACTTCTTATTTTTTAGGTGTACATTTTGAAAATGCTGTGCGAAGGCCGACAATCCTAATTGGGTGCGTTGCCATCAGCCGGGTCGAGGCAGATCTCTCGGCAACCAGCAATCATCTCATCTCAACCCGAGACACATGGGAGATCTTTTTTTTCTCTTCAAGATATGCAAAAAAAACACATCCTTTTATTGACAAAGAAAACCCCCGCATACCTCAAACGAGCATAAAAAAACCATATTGCATACCGTCGTAATTGGCTTCGAAACAGACGCACAACTGTACAACAAAAAGATATTGATACGTTGAGATTGCACAGTTAAAACCTTTTAAAATCGGTTTTTTCGTAACTCAAGTCGCGTGAGCGACGCCGGATGATGTCACGTCTCGTCTCGGCGGACGATGCCGAGGCTCTTTTAGTCTCCCGCTTGGCAATTAGTGGTCCGATGTGACAGAGTTAAACTGCGATCTGGCACACACACACGAGAGCCGGGTCACACCACACTGTCGGGACGCTCCGGTCCGTCTGACCAAACACACCCAGGGGGGGGGAGTTCTCCACAGTCCGATCGGGGTGGACTGCGGACGTTACACACGGTCCTCCCAATATGGCTTTCAGGGACTTCCGTCTGTGGCCAGAAGGTACTGTAGCAACATAGCAAAGCACCTTTTTAACGTGTCCTCTAATTTAATCTGATTGTGTCGTGAGGTTCGGTTTCACTCCGATACGTGGGCCTGGGACTCGAGCTGCGAGGAACATTTGTTCAAGGCATTTGAGCCGATAAAGATCTAAGACAAAGCACACACGCGTTGCGATTGGCTCGCTCTGGAACCACGTGACTTATTCTTTTCGGTAAGCACACAAAGTTCTGGGAAAAATAGTGCGGCGTCTTCAGGGGAGTTTTTTTTTTTAAGGCTTGCATCCGGGGGTCACCTTTATGCTCCAGAAGACGAAGTGTTTGGAAAGGTCTTGAAACGCCACCTAGGTTTGGCTCTTCTGTTTTTTGTTGTTGTTGTTTTTGCCGACTTATCGCACAAGAGTAGAAGGGACTGTGTGCAGCGCCTCTGTCCTGGCAAACCCTGACGTAATCTCCCCAGCTTCGTTTGAGCCTGGTAAACATCAACTGGAGAAACCGCAGGACCGAAAGTAACACACAAAGAAAGCGCCCTCCTCGGATCTGGACCTCGCCTCACGTTGCGGTCGTTGGCCGCGCGGCGCGATTAAACGATACGGCCGGTGACGTTCAGTATTTCCGTCTCTCGGTACTTCCTGACCCCGCGAGCCTCGCGGTAGAAGAGTAACCAGTGTAGAAATGTACTCCTTCACTCCCGTGAACCACAAAGAGCTCCGACAGTGAATCCATTCGGTTTTAACATTCTTATCTCCTCCCCCCGGCAAACATCAAACACGCTCTAAATATGCGATTACACAACATTGGACTCCGTCGTGAAGCTGACTCAGCGATGGATTTATGCTCATATCTATGCGCTACACTCCATTAAAGGATTATTCTGAGAGCTTCGAGATGAACAATATCACAATTAAAAATGCGCCCCGGTATGGCTGTTGGCATTAGTGGCATGCCAGAGTGCCATTCATTACCCGCCGCATGCAGACATGGCGTCTGAGAGCAGCCTAGTGGAATTACAGGGGGGGGGGGGGGGGACGCTGGCAGCAAAGTCCATAACAGTCACAAATGACACCCTGCTATGACAGGGGAAATTACATGTCTTTTTGGAATTGAGATTTTTAATCGCCCGGTATAATTGTATCGGCGCGAGGAATGTTAACCCCAACCCCGGAGAGCGTCATCGGAGGCTTTCATGTTCTGATGAAGGTGGTGGCGGGGGCTTATTGTCAGTTTTTTGGGATCGCCCCCAAAAAAAAAATCTCCTTTTAACAAACAGTATGTCGATTTATGATTCATGATGTATTACCACTCGGCTGTTGATGGAGGATTATGTGAACGTTCGTTAATCAGGATAGTAACAAAAGATAAAATGGAAACGGAGGTTGTGTTTTCTACATGACCAGGAAATAACTCATATTTAATGTGAGGTTCTGTAAAGTTTGGCTAACAGTGAACACCTCCACCTGGATTACTGTGTAACCAGCCAGTTATCACATCCAGGCCCCAATGAGATTGTGTCATTGTGCAGCAGTGGCCTGCATGTGTGTGTGTGTGTGTGTGTGTGTGTGTGTGTGTGTGTGTGTGTGTGTGTGTGTGTGTGTGTGTGTGTGTGTGTGTGTGTGTGTGTGTGTGTGTGTGTGTGTGTGTGTGTGTGTGTGTGTGTGTGTGTGTGTGTGTCTCAGTGGCTGCACTATATGAGCGGATCAGTAGAAGGAGTTCCCACACCCTCTCAGGTGTCCTGTGCTCAGGGCAGCCGGGCCCGGGCTCACACAGGCTGCCTTTGTCTGCAGCAGGGAACAGGTAACCATTTGTACCTGCACTACTGTGTGTGTGTGTGTGTGTGTATGCACGTCTGTTTCTATGTGTGTGTGTGGGAGAGAAACGGGGGGGATCGACTGGGCTGCCTCGAGAGCAGGTGTGGCTTTGCAGCAGCTTCGTATTCACAGCATACAGCACGACACACGTGTGCTCCAGAAGAATACGATACACGAGTATAGACAGTCTGCGATCGCACAGGAAATAAACACCATTTTCAACATAGTCGGACATCCAGCAAAATTGTCAATTCATGCTTTAATCCTCTTAAAGGCACAGTGTGCAGGATTTAGGGCGAATCTATTGGCAAATATAACTTTGTTTTCACAATAGGACGTGCTGGGTTTTTGTTTGCTTAAGAATGAGCTCTTCTTATAGGGAGTTAGTCGCACCGCCATGTTTCTACAGAAGCCCGGAATGGACACACCGAACTCTGGCTCTAGACCGGGCCGTCGCGTCTTTTACTTTATCTGAAGCAGCAGTCATATGCATATAAATATAAAAACACTTTTCTGAACTAATACAAAAATCCATTACACAGATATTAGACTACATTAAGTAAAGAGATTATATTACCGTTTATATACTTTTATTCCGTCTGTATATTTAATATTATTATTGTATTTTTTCATTTTTCTTACTGTTTTTATTTTTACTTTTTATTTCTGCTCACTATTGTGCACCTGCTGCTGTAATCCTGCAATATATATATATATATATATACACACATATATATACACATATATATATATACACATATATATATATCCTGCAATAAATATATATATATACAAATATACACACACATATATATATATGTTTATATTGCATACTTTCCATATGCATATGAATATACAGCACTTTTCTGAACTAATACAAAAATCCATTACACATATATTAGACTAAATTAATTGGCATTATGCAAGAAGGTGGTGAGGTCATGTTTGAATGTCTGTTTAAAGTTTACTGGATTAAGTTTGAACTATAATCTGCATTATGAAAAAGGATATAGGTACAATGTATGTTCTGGAACTTCTGCATTAAGGAAATGAGGACAAATGTAAGTGGTACCACAAATAAATATTATAACACAAATCAAATAATAATTCAAATGTAGTTTTTTCTTGTTATCTAGAATCAGTTTTTAAGATGTTATTGTGGACAAAATGTGGGGATGATTTAACTTATTAGAGGAAAACAAAAAGAACAGTTGTGTGGCTGCTATGGAATCAACCTGATTTGTTTTTCCTGCAGTTAATGCTTTATTGACATACGGATATTTTTAAAGAAAATGTATATTTTTTAAACATTTTGCGAAATTATTTAGAGATAAAGTACAAGTACAGCTGCTGAGTGAACTTGTGGTGAGACTGTTTTACCAACTGATGTTTCCAAGGTCAAGAATGAACATTCAATGTGATGAAGCCGACTTGAGCGACCCCACGAGAGAACAAGGAATTGAGCTTTATACTTTTTGTGTTGAGTGATGGCTAAGTGTGAGACAACGGCGTTGGTCGTTGTGTGTTTGTCGTTGTCTGTCTGAGCTTTTTTTGTCTGCGCCATCCCAACAAATGGAAAAAAGAAGTGAAGAATAGACACTCGGACAGAAAACGTGTGAAAGTATTTATTCCGTCTTAAGGCGACAGGGAATATAAATATGCCGCTTCGCAAAGGTCTACAGGTCACGTGACCTGGGAGAACAGTTACGAAATGTTTCGGCGAGTTGGCCAGAAATGTTAATTTACGATATCGTCAAAGAACAGAACAACAGAATAATCTTACTTAAAAAAATATATTTATTTTTACTTTCCACATTTCACTTTTTTTTTTAAACTAAATTAATCTGATGTGAAATCGGACAAAATAAAACAATACAAATCCATGTTGCTCTGTAATCGCTCTGTGCATAGTTCACATGAGGCCCTGTGTGTGTGTGTGTGTGTGTGTGTTTGCGTGTGTGTGTAGGTGTGTGTGAACATCTGTACAGTGCCTCTTAAGCGGCTCTTTAAAGGAGGACTTTTGAGGATTACCTGCTCAGGAAACGGGCCGGTCAGAAAGAGACGGCGACTCCACTGGTGTGTGTCCGCCGCCGTCAGGAGAGAGAAGTTTACGAGCCGCCGCCGCGACTCACCAGACGCTCTGTGAGAATATTCAATCACCAGAGGTGACAGGAAGGCGAAGCAACCAGCGCAGTGATGGATGAGGATAGATCTCAGGTGAAAGGTGAGAGTGCTGAGGATGTGCTCTCTTCCTCTGTCTGCTGTGGTATTCCATGTGTGTGTGTGTGTGTGTGTGTGTGTGTGTATAGATGTTGTTAAGTACAGGGGCTGTATGCTGTGAGTAGAGAGGTCTTTAATTATAGCAGGAAGACACGACTCAGGAGACACACTATGCTAGACTTAATGGTGTGTGTGTGAGTCTGTCCATGCAGGTGTGTGTGTGTGAGTCTGTCCATGCAGGTGTGGTTGTGTGTGTGTGTGTGTGTGTGTGTGTGTGTGTGTGTGTGAGAGTCTGTCCATGCAGGTGTGTGTATTTGAGTGAGTCTGCCCATGCAGGTGTGTGTGTGTGTGTGTGTGTATGTGAGTGAGTGAGTCTGTCCATGCAAGTGTGTGTGTGTGTGTGTATTTGAGTGAGTCTGTCCATGCAAGTGTAAGTGTATGTCACATGTGTGTGAGTGTATGTGTATGTGTGAGTCTGTCCATGCAGGTGTGTGTGTGTGTGTGTGTGTGAGTAAGTGTGAGTCTGTCCATGCAGGTGTGTGTGTGTGTGTGTGAGTAAGTGTGAGTCTGTCCATGCAGGTGTGTGTGTGTGTGTGTGAGTAAGTGTGAGTCTGTCCATGCAGGTGTGTGTGTGTGTTAAAATACCTCAAATGAGGCTGAATCTCAAACATGTTCAAAACCCAAAAGAAAGTAATTCCTCCATCAATGAAACATCCACGACTGTCTGAATAGTTTATGAATTTTTGTCATTGTCAATTGTTTCCTGACAAATGTTTTTGGTTCATTTTATTATCATTTTATTTTAAGAGCAGTTTTCTCCCTTTGCTCCTCTGTTCGCTTCAAATATTTAATATTTATTTGTGGTACCACTTACATTTGTCCTAATTTCTTTAATGCAGAAGTTCCAGAACATAAATTGTACCTATATCCTTTTTCATAATGCAGATTATGGTTTAAACTTAATCCAGTAAACTTTAAACAGACATTCAAACATGACCTCACCACCTTCTTGCATAATGCCAATTAATTTTGACTAATATCTATGTAATGGATTTGTGTGTTAGTTCAGAAAAGTGCTTTTATATTTATATGCATATGGAAAGTATGCAATATAAACATATATATTTATATATGTGTGTGTGTATATTTATATATGTGTATATATATATATATATATTGCAGGATATATATATATGTGTGTGTATGTGTATAGACTATATATATATATGTGTATATATATATATACATATATATAGATATATGTGTGTGTATGTGTATATACTATATATATATATGTGTGTATATATATATACACACATATATATATGTGTGTGTGTGTGTGTATATATATTGCATGATTACAGCAGTGAGCAGAAATAAAAAGTAAAAATAAAAACAGAAAGAAAAATAGAAAAATACAATAGCAATATTAAATATATGGACGGAATAAAAGTATATAAAAGGTAATATAATCTCTTTACTTAGACAACATTTTGGAACTTGAATAATTAGTTTGATGAGGGGCTGTGTGAATTCATTTTTCATTTGTAAAAAAAAAAAGTTGCTTGTTGTTGGAAAGATTAAAACAATGGAATTATTATTTCATTAACTTACTGTATTACGGTTTAATTTTATTGGATAACATTATTAGTATTATTTGAAGGTATTACATGGAGGTTATTGCACTTTTACATGTATTTATTTATTTAGGATTAAACCCCTCCCGACACCAATAAACAGTCTCTTTTTACAAGTTATAATCAAGTAATAAATGATCCTTACATTTGCATTGATAAAGCCAAATGAAATGAGAACTAATATCATGCAGAGCAGTCGCCCAGGAAGACTAAACCCTTCTCCTCCCTCTCCCCAGCTCTCATGTGTTTGCTCTGCCATGCTTCCTGGGTATGGACTCTCGCCTTTTCCTGACTTCCAACCCCACCTTCACGCGTTCCGCTGCCGAGGAGAAGGTCCCAGCATGTGGATCGCTGGCTCAGGCGAGTCCCCGGCTCCGAGCGAGGCCCCGGAGGACCGGCCTCTCCTCCACCCGTGCCTCCACGAGCACGACGCCGTGTGCCAGCAGGAGACGTTGGCTTTCATCGAGCTGCAACCGCCGCCGGCGACCCCGAAACTGAACGGTCTCGTTATCGACACGGAGACGCGATGCACGCCGCCGCCGCCGCCGCCCTTGAACGGCTTCACGCACACACTGAACGAACTGAACTCGAACTCCTCTGAGCCCGAATGCCACAATGGCGTCCGCAGGACTTCTTTGCAGGAGCAGACGGAGAGACCCGGCGCCGTGACGACGGTGTGCCGTCCTCTCCACGCCGCTCTCAGCCTCCCGCTGACGTTCCCGCTGTCCTGTTTGCGCGCCGACAGAAACTCCTGGGAATCTCGGCTGCGCTGCTCCTCGTCCTCGCCTGAACTCCCCGTGTTTCAGAGCCCGGACGCCTGCCAGCTGCAGAGGAGGACGTCACAAGGTTCAGTGAAAGAGAAGTCTATCCGTGAGTGTGCAGCTTTTTTAATCGTGCTTGAAAAGAGCTCTTCGCGTTGTTTTCCTCCTGATCTCACCTGAAGTTATTTTTTTCTCGTCTCCAGGGCGGAAGATGCAGGTTTATTCGCCGGACGGCCAGAGCGACGAATCTCTCGGCAGCCCGATCCTGGACGCGGACTACATCTTCCCGGGACCGTTTGCATCTTTCCTGGAGGAGGACCTCAGCGGATTATCCTCCCTGGAGGCCGATTCGAGGCCTTCGTCCACAGACGGTGTCACCGATGTCCCGAACTTCTGCCGCGATGATATTTTCAATCTCCCCGAGGAGCCGCTGCAGATAATAGAGGACTCGATGGCGGCGGGGGAAGACGTCGGAGGGAGCGGAGAGACGTCGAGCGGCGGCGGTGCCGCGGCGGGGGGGAGCTTTTTGTCCCGCGGCCGTCACGGGGATCAAGAGCGGCGGCGCTTCTCGGCCTCGGAACTGATATCGAGGCTGCAGCTCTCTCAGAGGAAGAGCTCCTTCGCCTTGAAGCTGGGGAAGTCGCTGTCGGCGCGGGTCGCCTCCAGAGACAGGCAAGGCTCCGTCGGCCTCAGCCCCAACGCCGCCGACCGTGAGTAGAGAGCACAGACGCGACACCGGGGTGACGGAGCACCGGGGTGACGTAGCACCGGCCTTCTCCTTGAACCAAGACACACACACAAAAAGGCGAGGAAGGCGAGAGAGAGAAATGAAAGGAAAGAACTCAACTTGAAGTGTCCTGCTTCACAGCTTCTTTGTTCCTCCTGCTCATCACTCAACGGCAAAATGACCACCGTCTGCACCAGTTGAGGGAAAAGTATACACTGCCGTTCAAAAGTTTGGGGTCACCCAGACAATTTGGTGATTTCCATGAAAACTCACACTTTTATTTATCAAATGAATAGAAAATATAGTCACGGCTTTGACAAGGTTAGAAATAGTGATTTTTATTTGAAGTATTCATTTTGTTCTTCAAACTTGTCGCTCAAAGGAAGGCCAGTGTTATAGCTTCTCTCACCAGCATAACTGTTTTCAGCTGCGCTCAGGGTTTTCTACCCCTCCGTTAGTCTTCTAAGGCGATAACACAATGTACCACTAGAACACTGGAGATGGGCCTCTATACAACTATGAAGAGACTTCATTAACAACCAGAGAATAGTCATTTACCACATTAACTATGTAGAGAGCGTATTTATGATTCATTTAATGTTATTTTTATTGAGAATAACTTTTCTTAAAAACAATAAGGACATTTCTATGTGACCCTAAACTTTTGAACACTAGTGTACGTGAACTTGTTGTGCTCAGCGTCAACGGTCAACATCTGGACGTCCTCAGCTCAGATTTTAATGAATTATTTATTTGACTCACAGAAAATGTGATATATTTTGGTCAAACAAAACATGCCAATAAGCAGACATTACTTTTAGGCTCTGGTTAATTAAGATGTATTAATTTAGATGTATTTATTATATATATATTTATTTAGATAATCCTTTTTAGTCCCTCAGTGGGGAAATTGCAGGATCACAGTAGCAGGTGCACAGTAGTGAGCAGTAATACAAATAAAAAAGTAAAAAAACTGTAAGAAAAATGCAATAGCAATATTAAATATACAGTATGTACAATGTTAATTAATTAAGATTAAAGATTATTATAATGTAATAATACAAATTAAGGGTGTTTTCATTTAATTAATTGAACAAATTGATGTAAGTGAACGCCAAAAGTTCTAAAGGGGAAATTAACATATGAGGCGATAGGTAACCAGGTAGTTTACACGTTTGATGAAGAGGAAGAACTTGGCACAAATAGGTGAACTTCTATCAAAGATGCCTTTCGCGGCTAACTCTGCCAAGTTTTGAGCGTTAGTCTTTATGACACGAGGTTCTTCGCCTCACACCTGCACCGTGGGCTTTTCATCCTCTTCAGCTAAGTCCACCTACAGGCACCGCAGTACCGGAGGCTCTGGTGACGGCGCCCCCCACAGCTCCGTCGTACCCGCGCCTCCTCCGCCCAGCGGGGACAACGGCCTGCCTTTGCATCGATGGAGCACAAAACTCGGGTAAATACAGATTCAAACTGTTCAGAAATTGCGAAAACGAAAAAGATTAAAACACGTTTATTGATGTCAGTTCACTTCTTTTCTTTTTTCCCCCCACAGAATGAGAAATAAATCCATTGAGGAGGACTTCTGTACACTTCCAACTGTTGCGAGTTCAAATCGGTTATCGCGCTTTTTGCCTAGTTGTAAGTCTCCCGGGACATTTTAATTCATGTGTTCATTTTAAATCAAAACTGTTAAAGCAATTGTACCTGATTAAAAAAAACAAGCCTTTGTTGAATTAGCCCTTCTGTTTGTTTTTTTTACTTCCCTGCAGCTATTCTGTACCAGGAATACAGCGACGTGGCCATCAACAGAGAGATCCAGAGGCAGCAAGGGAAGGAGCCGGGCACCGAGGAGGAGGGGCTCCGGGACGAGTGTTCGGACGGGACCCCGTCTCCCTCCAACCTGTCTCCGTCCAGCTCCTTCCGCTCGTCGCGGGGCTCGGCCTTCGCGCTGTGGCAGGACATCCCCGACGTCCGGACCAGCGGCCAGCTCGACAACTTCAGCAACGAGGAACGGAAACTACAGGAGGTGAAGGAAGACGTCCGCGGACCGCCGAGCGACGTTTGCTCTACGGTTCATGTCCTGTAGATCAGCGGCCTCCGGCCTTTGCCACGGACAATATTATCACAGACCGGCCTTCACAATGTGGGCGTAGAAAATATGACATTAAAATGACACGAACTGCATAAAAACTAATATAAAGTGCATAAAAATACAACATCGACATGTGTCTAGAGCAGGGGTCAGGAATCTTTTTGACTGGGAGAGCCATAAAAGCCAAATATTTATAAATATATTTCATTGAGAGCCATGTAGTATTTTTAACGTATAATAAATTAAATATGTCTTGCTTTTAATGAGACTTCTGGTGCTGCATGATGCTACGGAGGGGGGGGGGCAGGTGACTTTTTTTTGCTCCACGCCGGCATCGGAGCTCTGCGGCGCGCGAGACGACGAGCCGAGAAGTGTTAACGCGACACGTAGAGACAGAAATGACATGCTGGTGTGTAGAGATGATCAATAACGATTAATAAAAGAACAAAGACGTCTTTAAGAAGAGGACCTTAAATTACTTCTGCTGTAATCTGGTGCGAAAGAGAAAATTACAGGGGGGCGGGCCGAGATTATTTATTTTTGTCTGGGAGCCATATGCCGTCACCGGAAGAGCCATAGGTTCCCGACCCCTGGTCTAGAGGTTCAGGCGCTGGTCATTTTTCAAAATAAAACATCTTTCTGACCTTTTTTTAAATTCATCCTTTGACCTTTTTTTTAATTTATTTTTTATGGTTTATTTAATAAGGGACAGTGCACATTGATAAAAACATTGCAGTAAATGTGCCAGAGTTAGCCAAGAGGCTATTTTTCATCTGTAGTCCCAATGTTGCCGATGTTAAGAACAAACCTAAAAACATAAGATTACAAATACAATCTACAGATAAAACAAATAAAATAAGGGAGAACAATGTTAAAATGGACAGAATAAAAACATAATGTCAGAGATACAACGTAAAAGCTTACAGACTAAATGTGATATATAACTGCAAACAGGTGAACGACAAGAGAAGACACGCAGGTGGAGTAAAACGGCCGACCAGCAAGTCAAGACATACAGAGACCGGACAACAGACAGATAGACAACAGCTGACAGACAGAAAGAATGAAAGTCCAACCTGGACAGATGGAGGAGGGAGGAGTCGTTACAGTCTAGTGCTGACAGAGCTGGGTAGTAATGTCAGTGTGCTTGGATCCTGGACTTCCTGACCGCCAGGCCACAGGTGGTCAGGGTGGGCAGACACACCTCCAAATCCCTCACCCTGAACACAGGATCCCCCCAGGGTTGCGTCCTCAGCCCCCTACTGTACTCCCTGTACACACATGACTGTGTGGCCAGGTTCAGCTCCAACACCATCATCAAGTTTGCGGATGACACAGTGGTGGTGGGCCTGATCTCCGACAACGACGAGAAGGCCTACCTGGAGGAAGTTGCTGATCTGTCACTCTGGTGCCAGGACAACAGCCTCATCATGAATGTCACCAAAACTAAGGAGCTGATTGTGGACTTTAGGAGGGTACAACAACAGAGGACGTACTCACCACTGGGGATTAACGGGACTACTGTGGAGAGGGTGAGCGGGTATAAATACCTGGGAGTCCACATCACCGAGGATCTGACATGGTCAACAAACACAGACACTCTGGTGAGAAAGGCAAGGCAGCGCCTACCACCTCAGGCAGCTGAGGAAATTTAAAGTTTCCCAGAGGATCCTTCAGTCCTTCTACTCTGGAGCTGTAGAGAGCGTCCTGACAGGAAGCATCACAGCCTGGTTTGGCAACTGCTCCGCTCAGGACAGGAAGGCTCTGCAGAGAGTAGTGCGTTCGGCTGAGCGCACTATTGGAACTACACTGCCCACCCTGCAGGACTTGTACACCAGGAGGTGCAGAACCAGAGCCGGCAGGATCATGAAGGATCCTCACCACCCCAACAACAGACTGTTTCAGCTGCTGCGGTCAGGCAGGCGCCCGTAGTCACGCTGCAAGAACAGAGAGACTGAGACGGAGTTTCTTTCCTCAGGCCATCAGGACTGTGAACTCCGACCTCACCAGGACCCCCACATAGACCCACACAACTGCCCCTCTTAGGCACACACACACACACACACACTTACTGTAAATATTGTGTTGTTTTTTATTTGTAAATAGTGTGTACTTGTTGCCCTTGCACATTCCTGCTGAGCATTGCCACTTTCATTTCACTGCACACCCTGTGTGTGTATGTGACAAATAAAACATCTTGAATCTTGAACATCTTGAATCTTGAATCTTGATGTACCATTTCTTTGTTTCTGCTTTAAAAGAGTTGAATGATTGTAGCTCTCTGATAGATACTGGAATGTAGTTCGAGTCAACTGCTGCTTGTACTGAGAATGCAGCGTGACTGAAAGCACTTTTCCTGAGAGGGACGATACAATCCCCTCTCGCTGGTAGCGGGCCCGGTGGTTGGGGACCGTTGCTGTAGATGACCCGGCTGACCTTTACTCTCTCTCTCTGTCTCTCTCTCCCTAAACATAGGCGAAGTTCGAGCTGGTGACGTCCGAGGCGTCCTACATTCGTAGCTTGACGATCGCGGTGGACCACTTCATGTTGTCGCAGGAGCTCGCCGAGTGTCTCGGCGCTCAGGACAAGCAGTGGCTGTTCTCCAAGCTGCCTGAGGTCAAAGGTGTCAGTGAGAGGTGAAGTTCTACGCTGACGACGCGCCTCTGATTCTTTCTCTTTTTTTTTTAAACGTCCCGGTCGTTAACGTCCCGTTCTCTGAGCGTTATTTTTTCTGCTCACTCTGTGCCTCTTTCAGGTTCCTTCAGGACCTGGAGCACCGGCTGGAGGAAGACATTCTGCGCTTCGACGTGTGCGACATCGTCCTGGAGCACTGCCCGGCTCTGCGAAGGGTTTATTTACCTTACGTCACCAACCAGGCGTACCAGGAGCAGACGTACCAGCGTTTGCTGTGAGTAACATGCTTTTCATCAGCTGCTTGAGACTTAAACGTGTCCACTACCGTTCAAAGGCTTTGGGGTCACTTAGAAATGTCCTTATTTTCCAAAGAAAAGCACTGTTTTTTCCGATGAAGATAACATTAAATGAATCAGAAATACACTCTATACATAGTTAATGTGGTAAATGACTATTCCCTAGTTTTTAATGAAGTCTCTACAGAGGTGTGTAGAGGCCCATCTCCAGTGTTCTAATGGTGCATTGTGTTATCGCCTTAGAAGACTAACGGAGGGGTAGAAAACCCTTGAAAACCCTTTTTATGTGAGTCCAGCTGAAAACAGTTATGCTGGTGAGAGAAGCGATGAAACTGGCCTTCCTTTGAGCGACAAGTTTGAAGAACAAAATTAATATTTCAAGTAAAAATCATTATTTCTAACCTTGTCAATGTCTTGACTATATTTTATCATCATTTTGAAATTCATTTGATAAATAAAAGTGTGAGTTTTCATGGAAAACACCAAATTGTCTGGGTGACCCCAAACTTTTGAACGGTGGTGTATGTCGATGTATCGCGGCGCGCTGAATAAAATCCAAATGGTTTCATGCTGGTTGTCCATCAGTTCCTCTCGGGGTGTTCAGCTGTTATTTCAGTCCGGCATGACTTAACTTGCAGATGTTTCATCTCGAGGCTGAGCTTTTTTATTTTTTCTCGTAAAAAGAAAAAAAGAACGCTGGAATTTACACCCACCTTGACTAAAAGTCATTAAAGTGTTTCTTTAAATCTGCTCCTTCTTGTCCTCTCAGGCACGAGAGCCCTCGTTTCCCCGGCATCCTGGCTCGTCTGGAGGAGGACCCCATCTGCCAAAGACTTCCGCTGACCTCTTTTCTGATCCTGCCGTTTCAGAGGATCACGCGGCTCAAGATGCTGGTGGAGGTGAAAACATTCACTGCCCGATTCATGTTCGCACTCGAAGGCCAATTACGTGCTGTAAACGGGCCTAATATGTGGACCGGCTGAACTATTTTTCCGCAGCAGGTCACCGCAAGAAAATTACTCACTCCGTTGCCGTGTCTTCAAAACAAAGAAAACAAAACAAAAATAATTTACTTTTTCAGAACATTTTAAAGAGGACGACTCCAGGCTCCCGAGATGAGGACACCGCCACGAAGGCTTTCAATGAGCTAAAAAAGGTGGTGATTATCCTCTCTAATAGCCGGTTGGCTGATGTGCTGGCGAGGCACAACAGTAATAACCGATGTCGGTATGTGTCTTCTTAGATCATCAAAGAATGTAACTCCAGTGTGCAGTCAATGAAGAGGATGGAGGAACTTATTCACCTCAATAAGAAAATCACTTTCGAGGGAAAGGTGATCGAAGTCATCCTACATGTATTTCCTATATTTGCATTGTGAGCGTTTAACATCTTTAAGTGTTTCTTACGCAGCAACGCATCGTCTTTCTCGGTAGATCTTTCCTCTGATCTCTCAGTCCCGCTGGCTGGTGAAGCACGGCGACCTCCTGGAAGTGGACACGCAGACGATGAGCATCTCTGGGTCGAAGCTCAAGCTGCCCACCAAGCCGGTGTACCTCCACCTGTTCAACGACTGTCTGCTGCTGTCCCGGAGGAAGGAGTGAGTCGAGCGGACGGCGTCAACTCTCACAGAACACGGGGTTTTTTCAATAGCTTCTTCCCTGCCAGACTGATGGCAGAAACAAAACTATTAAAATATGTGTCATAACCCAACAATACCTCTCTACACTTATCATGTCCTAAAATATTGGCATACATCATTTTAAAATATTTTTATTTTTATATTTTTGCCTAAATCATCTCGTCATGATACTGGCCACCTTTGATTAAAATCACGTACATCCTCAGTTGAACACATCATGTGATTCTACGCCTGTAGTATAATATATCACAAAATCATGTGATCAAGTTTTTGGTGTTTTCTGAAAAACCTGTAAAAATGACTTAGGCCATTATTTTAGAGACGATGTGCAATATGTGACATATTATTACTATCTGTAAGTCAGAAATGTATAAAAAACTACATATTACCACCTTCTTTATATTGTTTTCTTTTATATTTTGTATGTATATATGTATATATATTTCTTTTCTTATTATAGTGTTATTTCTAAACTGTTGACTCTAGATTTCCAACGGCTCTGGACTGTTGGTCTCGGCACAAATGGCAAATAACAAATACAAACTTGAATCTTGATACAGAGACCAAGGACTAAAATGTTGCACTGATTGCCGACTCGTGATAGAAAACGAGGGCAATTTATGTTTTTTAACTTAAAGGTAAAGTGCTCGTCAGCCATGGAGCCACACTGGTAGACGTGGTCATTCCTCCATTTCGGACTTATCTTGCCAGGTTTTCCTACCGCAACTGGAATGACTCAAATGGAGGAGGAAAAACGTTATTGTCTACTTTCTGCATGCAAAAGTAAGAAATAATTGGTTTGCATGTGCAAAACATGCTATTCAAAAGTGTACATTATAACACATTATATATCATCGCATCCAGACAAGATGCATTAAATCAGAGTTACATAAAAACACATAATAATAATAATAATAATAATAATAATACATAACATTTCTATAGCGCTTTTCAGAATACTCAAAGAACCGGGTGCACATTAGAGCATTATTATTAATAAAAGATAAAAATAAAACACAATACTAATACTAAAATAGAAGCTACATTAAAATCAGGTTATTTATGGTGAGGACTGAATCCAGGGTAAATAAATATATAAAATGCTGTGTGCTGAGGTAGCAAGCTGGCTTCAAAAAGTGGTTGTTCATATTTATTAGCATATTTAATTATTTTATTTTAGATGAGATTGTTGAAACCAAAATGATATTACAAAAATTATTGTACTAACACTACTACAATAATAATAATGTAATAATAATAGCAATGGTCTGAAAACCACACGCCCACTTAAACCATCAACACACAGTGGCTTTAGAGACCCTCCAGCTGGTTATTATAATGTGCAGAAAAATCTTGCTAACAAACCGCCATCTTTGTTGTTGTTGTTGCAGTACGTGGAAGTTCATGGTGTTTGTGCACGCCAAGATCGGAGAGCTGAAAGTGAAGGACCTCAGTCAGAAGCTGCAGGGCATCTCCGGCTTCATCTTCCACTTGCAGCTGTGTGAAGGCCGGCAGCTCAAACACCAGATCCTCCTCAAGTCGCACACCGAGTGAGTCACAACAATCGTGGAGTGTGTCCCGACTGGAAAAGGGGGAGGGGCATCTTTAGCAGGCGGCGATGTAACTGTAACTTTCTCTCCTCTACCAAGGAGCGGGAAGCAGAGATGGATCACAGCCATGTTTCCGTCTGATCCGCTCGAAGACATCGAGCAGGCCAGTGAGAACGACGGTCAGCGGAGAGCTTCAGGCGCGCTGAGACTCGATGGAAAACTTTCAATCCTCTCTTTCATCTTTTTTCTTCTCTTTTTTTTTTACGCCTAGATATATCCCAGGTTCAGTGCATCAAAAGCTATCAGGCCCAAGAGCATGACGAGTTGACGCTGGAGAAGGCCGACATTCTCCACGCCAAGACCATAACGAGTGACGGTAAGAGCTCGGATAAAGTTACATCGATAAATCTGCATTCTGACCTCAACCTGAAGTTAACGTAACTGGTGACCATAAAAAGTTACACTGCCGTTCAAAAGTTAGGGGTCGGACAATTTAGTGTTTTCCATGAAAACTCACACTTGTATTTATTATAATGAATTGCAAAATGAAGAGAAAATATAGTGAAGACATTGACAAGGTTAGAAATAATGATTTTTTAAGATATAAGATAATCCTTTATTGGTCCCACAGTGGGGACATTTCAGGATCACAGCAGCGGGTGCACATTAGAGCAGAAATAAAAGATACAAATAAAACACAATAACAATACGAAATACTAAAGTGCTGAGTGTGCCAGATTTTTATTTGAAATATTAATTTTGTTCTTCAAACTTGTGGCTCAAAGGAAGGCCAGTTGTATAGCTTCTCCACAGCATAACTGTTTTCAACTGCGCTGACATAAAAAGGGTTTTTAAAGGGTTTTCTACCCCTCCGTTAGTCTTCTAAGGACCATTGGAACACTGGAGATGGGCCTCTATACACCTATGAAGAGACTTCATTAACAACCAGAGAATAGTCATTTACTACATTAACTATGTAGAGAGTGTATTTCTGATTAATTTAATATCATCATTTAAAAAAACTGCTTTTCTTTTTTAAATAAGGACATTTCTAAGGTGACCGCAAACATTTAAACGGTCGTGTATATCTGTCCCACTGGCGATGGGAGCTTTCCTCTGGTGTGGTAGCTGTGTGTATGAGCGGTGGTCTCCTTGACGTCTATACGGGATGTTCTCTTTCCACCAGGCTGGGTGGAAGGCATCCGACTGTCCGACGGGGAACGGGGCTGGTTCCCCAAAACCTACGTGGAAGAAATCACAAGTCGCAGCGCTCGCCTCCGCAACCTGCGGGAAAACATCCGCATCAAGTGTGTCACGCAGAAACTGGAGGGGGAAGACTAACCGCCGTCACTGGAGACGCTTCACGTGTCAAAAGGTGTGTCACTTTTAAGCCTCTGGGATCTTTTTCGTTTGACTTCTTCATGGACGTGGGACCTGCTTCTTGAATGCGGAGAGCGACAACAAGCCGACACTTGTGTCCGCGTGAGCGGTTTATCTTGAGCAAGCAAATTGAGTTGAAACGAGAGCGCACGAGCTAACATCGGCTTTTATACCAAACGAGTCACGTTCACATGAGGACTTTTTATGAGTGGGAGCAATCACGTTATGCATTCTTTCTGTGAATGCGTTTTCTTTTCCATTTTTTAAAGTCTGAGAAACAGGGTACGTTTCTCGGCTCACGTCGGATTCCGTATTTTTGGGCCGTCTTGTGCCGTCACTCACGTGATGATGCAACAGCGGAAGGTCGCCTGAGGCAGATGCTTCTCTTGATCAGGGGCCCGTCATCTTTCCATCGCTGTTCACACTTTCATTGTCAGAGGATAGGAAAAGAAAACCTGATTTAGTGTTTTTAATCCATCCAATATCGGATGCACTACAGTGTGCAGGAGTTAATTTCCTTCCATGTGAGTTGTTAAACATCCTTGCCTCTTTTATGAAAGAGGAGGTCCAGACAAGGATACTGAAGGATGGGAGGTTTCATTTCTTTCAAAGGTGTTTTCACGATTCCGCTGTAACAAATGAAGGACAGATTACCCCGTTAACGAGGCCACGCTACACAAATACCGTATGGATTAAGATGACTATATTCTTCTATTTGTGTTATTGTCAACAAAACAAACAAGTTATTTCACTGACAAGTATTGCCTGTGTAGCTAAAGACAGATAGATCCTCGTTCTCTCTGGCATTGGTGTCCAAAAAAACGATCAAAAACGCATCAATGAGCCACACTGTTAAACTGACTTTCCTTCGTCACCACAAACACACCCTGGAGTTAATCCAGAGGACATAAACCATCCCACTGATGCAAATACCTATTACTGCACAGCTGGAAATAATCCCCAACAAATGCACTATTTAGTCTTGTTGGAGTAACGTTTGCTAAAAAAAAACTACAGTGCCCCTGTGTTTTGAGGGAATGATTTTCGCCTTTTTTTAAATGTTTTTTTATGTTTTAATCTCCAGTGGGAACAAGTTGAGCTTGATGCTGAGTGCCACAGACGCCATAGTGATGGTTTGCTTGTTCTTTTCACAGCATTTGTTGACAAAATACAAAATAATTGTCTTTTAAAAACAAGGAAATGAACACCTACCAAAATTCCCCTGCGGACACATTTACATTTCCGTGTAGTAAAAGGTTAGCGGTTTGCTTTTATAAACTTTAACCCCAGTTGAACAAACACTACAACTTTGTTATATCCCACTTACAATGCAGGAACGAGGAGTACCGTCGTACTCTAAGGACTGAATGACATTAAGGCCTCCATTGTCCACATTGTTCCCCTCATTAGTTGCACAAATCCCCAAATGACCCAAAGCGCAGTGTAACTGAGCTGAGATCTGTTATTAATGAACCACTATAATCCACATTCAATTGTAAACTCTTCCAGTGGCACATACAATGTCTATAACCCCCTTTTATTTCCTGTCTGCGTTGTGAGTTGTAATTTAATTGTGTATTTATACTCCTCTAGCTGGTTGTTCTCTAAGGAGATTCTGATGTAAATGAGCTTAAGTGCAGATTGCTTTGTGTATAAAGAGTAGAAAATGATTAATTGACTATTATGACTGTAATTTATGAGAACAAAGATTCAACGGGTGTTATTACATTCCATAACTATAACGTTTTCTGTTTGATTCCTTTCTAATAGCAACATATAAATACTGTAATACACTGGATGTTTACCGGATATCTGCACACTACTGTAAATGTTTAACCTTTTAAATAAATACAGATACTTCCCCGTTTTGTTGTTGTGTTGAATAACAAATCTTAAGTTTTAAATAAAAAGTTTATTGTAAAATAAAATATTCAAACATGTATTTTAAAGTAAAAGACATCAAAACTAAATATGTACAGCTGCTTCAGAACTATTTCCACCAGTAAATAAACTTTAATATCTCTACAGACTAACATTTCTTTTAGCTCTGGCCTTAAACTGGGTCATGACCTTGTTTCTGAGAAATAAAAGTAACTAAATCCCCGAACTAGCTTCATATTGGGCGAGAGCATTTCAGCGCCTCCCCGCTGCCGTCTCTTCATTTTGTGGCACAATTATACAAAACAGTCGTTCTGTACATACTCTCTCCATGTCGTTTCAGACGTGTAATAAAAGTCGAGCTTGTTTCACATTCCCACGAGTCAGCTGCGGCCGGTGATGTGGCGTTGGCCGGCTGGCGTCACGGCTTCCTGGGACTCCTTCCTGCTCCTCTGCAGCTTTGGCATGAGTGGAGGTGCGCTGCGACTCACAGGAACGGGGCGGTTTCTGTCCGGCTGCAGGTCAAAGAAAACAAACTCGTTGGTGCAAAGTCGATTCGCATGTTGAGGTATTCCACGTAACCGCGGGCACATGTGAATATTTATCGCCAATAAAACCTTTTTTTCCAGGATTAAGAAAAGCATTTATATTGTGTATGTGTGCGTGTGTGTGTTACAAAATGTTCTACCCATGCTATATGTCAAATTATGTGTAAAGGTTACAGGGACACGTAGTTATGCCACAGTGGTTGACGAGGTGTTATTCTGGATTTTTCCCATAGAGTCATTTTCCACTACCTCATATCTTATATTCAGACGCTTGTTGTCAACTGACAGCAGCAGGACGTCTTGAGGGAAGAGAACCATCAGTCTCTCCTGGAGGCCCTGAAAGAACCAAGCCAGGTCACTGCTACTGTTGGATTAGCCGTTCAATACTGACAACACACTATGTCAAATAATGTTTCCTATAATACAGGGTGTTTACTTATATTTATTTTAATGTGCCACAAGTAGCAAACAGTTTATCACAACTTGTTACTCTTATATTTTGTCCATTATTAAAATTGGTAATAATTATTAAGTATTATTAAGTATTTGATCTCATTTGGCTTTATTATGATGATATACACCGAGTTTACAATGCTATAATGAATTGAAACGATGCCCAAATAGCACAAATAAGACACAATTTGTAGTCAATCTAAATAATTATTTAATGTAAATAAGTAACTTTAAATAAATGATGGACCATAAATGAGAGCAGCCACGTTGTCTTGCTTAGAAGAAGTGTTTTATAAAAGGAAATGTGGTCTTAATTTTCAGATAAGTATTATTTTAAATGGTGGTTGATCTGCCATCAGGTGGTAATTATGGAAGGCCGTAAAGGAAAAATAAAAATCTCTTCGGATTACTTGGCTGTAAATTTGATCTCCAATTAGTTGATCCATTCTCATTTGCAGATTCTTAAACCAGTGTGACAGAGTGTGTATTACCCGTCTCTGTGTGTTGATGATGTGGACGATGGATATGTACCCCGGCTGACCCATGTGCTGTATCGGCGAGCCCTCCCACTGCCAAATGGGAGCTTGCAGTAAGTACTTTTTCAGTTCTTCTCTTTTCCAATGCTCATCACAGGGTAACTGGGAAAGAAATCAGAATAAGATATGATCAATGTATTCATTACGATCTAACTTAAAGTGGAGTTGTAACCAGAAGTACAGAAGTTAATTACAAGATAGGAGAGGGCGCAGTGGGAGGGACTCATGGGTTGAGCCATTGACTTGTACTTCCTGTCTTCTATGTGTTGCATCCATCTCTGTAGCTCTGCAGCGCTGGCGCATATGAAGACCTTGGAGTCCACCGTTGGCCCTGGAGGAAAGAGGGGACGACATAAAGTCATGCTCAGTACTGTACACCGTGTTTTCAGTTTCCACCGACTCACCGCTGATCTCAAACATGTGCGGCGAATGTGGCGCTTTAGGGTCCACGGAGACCGCTTCCAAGGAAAGTCCAGAAAGGGGAAGGATGCCCTGCGAGATAGGAAAACACAAGCTGTCAGAAAAATGATGTGCCACATATGTATATATATGTACTTATGTGTGTGCATATACAGGACTGTCTCAGAAAATTAGAATATTGTGATGAAGTTCTTTATTTTCTGCAATGCAATTAAAAAAACAAAAATGTCATGCATTCTGGATTCATTACAAATCAACTGAAATATTGCAAGCCTTTTATTCTTTTAATATTGCTGATTATGGCTTACAGCTTAAGAAAACTCAAATATCCTATCTCTAAATATTAGAATATCATGAAAAAGTATACTAGTAGGGTATTAAACAAATCACTTGAATTGTCTAATTAACTCGAAACACCTGCAAGGGTTTCCTGAGCCTTGACAAACACTCAGCTGTTATAAATCTTTTTTTTACTTGGTCTGAGGAAATATTAAAATTTTATGAGATAGGATTTTAGAGTTTTCTTAAGCTGTAAGCCATAATCAGCAATATTAAAAGAATAAAAGGCTTGCAATATTTCAGTTGATTTGTAATGAATCCAGAATGCATGACATTTTTGTTTTTTTAATTGCATTACAGAAAATAAAGAACTTCATCACAATATTCTAATTTTCTGAGACAGTCCTGTATATGTATGAATGTATATATATATATATATATATAAATAAAAAATCATCTGTCATGTCATCCACCCATGCATGTATATATATATATATATACACATGCATGGGTGGATGACATGACACATGATTTTTCTGTAATTAAGTGTGAATGTTTATTTAGATGCATTTTACCACTTAAACAACACATGGTAGTGAAGCATATTATGGTACTTTCTTTTAAAATTATGATTTTGTATGAAATATCTGTTATGTTTTGATTATATTTTAAGGTGAATACGCAAAATGTCCTGCGGTGTGACCGTAACAAAAGGTGAAGCATTAAACTTACACATGAACAAAATAAACCAGAAATATCTGGAGCAGCTATTAACTGCCTTGGCATTATTTTGTATATATTTACATTTTTGATATTAGGTTTTAATATGCGCAAAACTAGTAAATTAGTATTTACAGCAAAATAACTGCGATAGGAAAACACAAGCTGTCAGAAAAATGATGTGATTCAGTTTCCTCCGAAGAGATTATAATGCTTTTTAAAAATCATTATTGTCCCCTGAAAAAGCTATTATGCCCCATTTACACCAGCAGATACTGAGCTCCTATGCTCCTGTCCAACGTGTGTGTTTTTTTATCTGGACCATATTTTCTAATGTTTTTGTGCTTTCAGAGTTTGTTTGGTTAAAGTACAAAAAGCATATAGTGTGAGCAAAAAGATTTAAATGTGATGGTTGACTAATTTGGAAAAAGTGGAAGAGGCGTGAGATTATATTTGTTCGACATTTACAGACTTACAAGCGTACAAACAGACTGGATCAGGCAAAATGTAAAAAGAAGAAAATATATCTTTTCAGGCATTTCACTATTTTGTAAAATATATTATTACAATAAAAAGCTGAGCCAGTCAGTACAGCAAAAACAAGACGAACATTGAATGTACGAAAATGCCTCGAGTGATTACATTGAAGCACGTTTTCAGTGTTCTCTCTATATCCTGGACCAATTTCAAAATGTGTTCTGTCCATTATTCCCTTTAAGAACAACGACATGGGAAAATGCGGTCTAAACAAATAAAGTGCAGCAGGTGTCATTGGGGTCTCCAGCAACAGTCCACACAGGCAATGTAAGAAAATCAATCAATCAATCAAACTTTGATTTCAGACTCAAGGTCCAGATAGTACAAAACAATCAATTGAATAAACTACAAATAAAATCACAAGTAGAGTACATGGAACTATGGATGCGTTATGAATAGACGGCTGTACCAATGTCTCCACAGCTGCGGAGGACGAAACTTTATGTTTGATTAAACCAAATGTATTTATTTTTCTGAGTCATTAACCCAGCAGATACATTTATACATAACATTTCTTCAAACTGCTTGGAATATGATATATATGATATGATATTCCTTTATTCGTCCCATTGAATATATTATTTATATCCTTTATTCGTCCCATTGAATGTACTGAACAGTTTCACTATTTTTCCAAAATGAAAGATGTTGCTCGCCAGACATAAATTCAAGTTACTGCATGTAATCCAACAACTGGAGCTTTATTACCACTCATATTCTTGAAGAGGATTTCGGAATAAACCCTTCCAGTCTGATGTCTGGGTGGAGCCACACCTCACACCTGTGTGTTCAGTGGCGTTTCTACATTAAAGGCAGGTGGGGCACCCACCAGATCCACCAGATGACGCTGTTGTGCAGAAAGCTCAATACATATATATATATATATCGTTTTTTAATGCAAAGTAGCGTGAATATGTGTGTGATTAAACTTGATTTACAAGCATTATTGTCTTGTTTTGGAGTAATTTGATTCGTGTGTTTTTCTGTTTGTCCTGGCGATTCGAGAATCGCCATCCCACCCACCCGCCTCTGAATCTCAGAGCCAACCCTGTCACAGGTCAGGGCAGCTCTGTGTGAGATGCACAGAGTAAATTCCTGCTGGAAATCACTCTATATACAGACTCTGTTTCGGCGCTCCGTGACGTCACTAGTCACTTTTCTGTGCTGTGACGTCACAGCACAGAACCGGAAGCAATCGAACGCTAGCGCGCTATCAGCATCCGCTAGCTAAACAGCGAATTAACTGTCTTCTCTTTAACTACTACACACTTTATAACTATCAAAATATATCACCGCCAAAGCGAGCGAACAAAACACTATTTTATATATGGAGATTGTGTCCGTTTCTCACCTGTAAACACCAAGACAGACTCACTCACATTAATAGCTGCGTCACCGTCTGTGATATGCTGGTCTAACTTGTTTGTTTAAGACAAAAATTACGGCGCCAGTCATGGCAAAACTCGCTACTGCCACCTAGTGGCGAACGCATATATCGCCCTGCAGCTACTTCAGGTGAAAGCAGGTGAGTTTTAAGTGAACACAAAGCATTTAAAATAATAATAACAAGAAAATAAGGATGATGGCGGCAAGGGACTAACACACGACAATACAATAACAATTCTGACAACAATATTTGCCCTTAAAATGACCAGGTTGTCCCATATGTATATATGACTGTACTTATGTGTGTGCATATATATGTATGTATGTATATATATATGAATATATATATGTATATATATACATATACATACATATATATGTACTTATGTGTGTGCATATATATGTATGAATGTATATATATATGAATATATGTATATACATATATATGTATATATACATACATATGTATGTATATATACATATATATAAATACATATGTGAATATATATATATACATACATATATATGTATATATGTATATACATATGTATATATACAAACATACATATATATATATATATACTTATATGTGTGTGTGTATATATGTATGTGTTATAGGTGGTGTTACCTGTGTGTAATCGTTGTAGAGCGTCACCAGAGAGGAGTGGATGATCTCTCCATACATGTGGGCAGGTTGGCCCTGCCACTCCCTGATTGGCTGGTGGGAGTAAATCCTTTGGCGTAGCTCCTCCCTGCTCCTGCCCCACAGCGCCACCTACAGACACGACACCTCTTCAGCACATAGTATTGGTTATGATTTGTACATTTAAATAGTTTGTCGGCCATTTCCCCTTAGTTGTAAAAAAAAAAAACTGTGTATGTTCTTCGTTGAAAAATCCAAAATCCTGCATACTCTATGTTACTAAATGTTTTTGTCAACATTTGTTATGTTTCACAGAAAGATGAGTCATGCATTACGCAGCCAATTGGAGTTTGTTTCACCGTTTTAAGTCTCTAGTCATCGTTATTTGAGCAAAACATTGCACAAGAAAGAGGGATTCTGTTTCTAAATGTTAAATGTTGTTCTGTTGCAGGTTGGAAGCTTCATATTTAGACAATTACTCATTCAAGTAGAAAGAAGTTTGTGTGGCAGTGTTTCCTCTCTCCTTTCGTTTCCAGTAAATTTGAATCACACCAACAACGGGGAATGCAGAATCTCTCACTTTTGTCACGGAAATAACCCGCTAGTGTGTAAACAGTGCGTGTCAGGCCCTCAACACAAATAACTGCACTGTGGGAACGGTTCATGGGAGACGCATCTCCACCACACTCGAGCTCCAGCACTTAAAAGGTGTGAGTGTTTGCCCAAAGTGAGCCACATGCTGTGTACTTACAGTCAGTGTGTTTACATGATGGTATAATTCGAATCTTGCTTTAATCGGACTATGCTATCTTTTGGGGGATCTGCTGTTATCCCAATATACATGGCAGTGAGTAATTCGAATCATTGGCCTTTGAAAGCATGTCATATCCGATACGATAGGCGGCGCTGTTTTCATTAAAACTCGTGGTGATACAGCCTCTTCACCACCACCAACAACAACATTTCGAGAAAGATGGCGAACAGAGAGCAAGGCGAAGCTACATCCCTCTACTATTCTTCCATGGTGTTAATAGGAGTACAGCGAGTAGCCCTCATATCCCCCTTACTGACATATTTTGTAGCCAAAGCAGCATATACTAATTCTAAGCAGAGTTTGAATGTGTACTACATACACAGAAAAAAAAGTGACACAATTAAATATATTCAAAACAAAAATGCATGCAGAAAATTGGGGATTTTTTTGGCATATGATGTTTGTGTAACGTATTGTCCCACAATGCAACGCGCAAAGGAAGCAGAGGAGCTACTCACAACCACAGATGATGTGCAGATAGATGATATAAATCAGTGGCTTTAACCTCACAATGAACTTTGAACCCAGGAAGCTGACGACGTCGCACTGCTGCCGTTTCTTGAAGAAAATAAGATGTTGCTCATTTTAAAAACATGTCAAAAATAAGCAGCATCATAGTGGGACCCCTCTGGGTTCATGGGGAACATTGTAAGATGTCCTTTTGGTAAATCTTGTCTTTGGTAAGACGCCGTTCTCTGCTTGGTGGATCATTATGAGCTTGAACTGGAGTGGGATTATTTGAAGTCAAAGCAGCTTTTTAAAAAAGTATCAGTCGTGAGGTCACCAGTGATGAAAGTATTCTCATCTTGAGTTGTGTGTATTCTTTATAGAGATATCTTAATATCTACAGGCTTGTATTGTAATCTTAAGCTATAATTGTTGGTATGTGTCATTGGTCCATGCGAAAAAATAAACATGATTTTAAGGACATTTTCGGAAAAACATTAAACATTTAAAAGTGCGGTTGACGGTAGCGAGGAGAAACATTAAATACAAATGAAAAAAATGCTTTCCGCTTTTCCATTTGTTTAAATTTATTCAGCAGGATGTTATTCGGATACCAACGCAGTCAAGATCCGTACGCATGTCAGTACTTTATACAAAGTGAAAAACAGTTACTGTTAACATAGTGTATATCTACAGTATCTATATATGGACGCCCATTTCCAGTGTTCTATTGGTACATTGTGTTATTGCCTTAGAAGACTAACGGAGGGGTAGAAAAGCCTTAACATTTTTTTAAATGTCAGCACAGCTGAAAACAGTTATGCTGGTGAGAGAAGCTATAAAACTGGCCTTCCTTTCAGCGACAAGTTTGAAGAACAAAATTAATATTTAAAATAAAAATCAGTATTTCTAACCTTCTCAATGTCTTGACTATATTTTCTATTCATTTTGCAAATTATTTGATGAATAAAAGTGTGAGAAAACACAAAATTGTCTGGGTGAGCCCAAACTTTTGAACGGTCGTGTATGCGCTCATCTTCGCCTGTGAATGGGCTGCGACCATAAGTAGTAATTATTGAACAGTCGCACATAAGAACTGGTAGTTGTAATCATCCTCTGGTAATCCCGTAGCCTTAGAACAAGAGGGGATTAGTCCCGCCCTGACTGTCTATGAAACCCCTCCATGATTCAGCTATTGTCTCGTAGTAAACTGCTAATCACGTCAGTGCAGCATCACCAGAGTCCCCCAAGTTCACGTTTAGTAAATAGGAGCCATTTACTTCTCCGTTCTTGTTGTTCTTGTTGTTCTTCTGGATGCTGATGAGTGGAAATCATATGGATGTAATGCGTGTTGTTCTGCAGCTGTTTTTCATCGCGGTAAAAAGGGAATTGAATCTTTTCTGAGATTGTTTTCTTCTTCCAGGATCCAAGTGCAGACACAACGGTGTAAATTCCCCCACCTTTTTACTTTCCCTATTTTTTTTTAACCAGTTCTCAGCTTTTAAAACACATTCACTTATATTCATGTATATATTCTTACCCTAAATTGTCTCCAGAGGGTTCCAGGAGCTCGATCTCATCCGGGCCCACCTCGTCCACTCCAGTATGACGCCTCTGGGTCACACTGCAGCATCCCATGTCGGACGAGGACTCTGTGCCTCTCTCCGTCCGTCTCAGCTTCTAGTCCACACACTGAGCACCATCTGCCCAGACGCTCATCCCTGCTGTGTGTGTGTGTGTGTGTGTGTCACACTTAAACCAAAGAGATAACTGAAAAACCGAGGGCTGGTTGGGTACAAAAGAGGATATTGTGGGTGAGAGTAGAGAAGGGAGTGGGTGCTGTCGCTAAGCTCTAGTTCTCCCTTTTTTGCCAGCATGCATTTTTTATTTAACAAAGCCGTATTGAAGATAAAAGTGGTAAAGTCGCAGCTTCGTAGTTGCTCCTTCCTTCCCGTCAGTTGGCTGTGTGCAGAGGTCTCCTCGGTTGTTTTCTCAATCGACGCTTTACCGTGACAAAAAAGACAAAAACCCGGCTGCTATTGTTAATTTAAACTTCTCCCATTTGTTGGATGTTTCAACAAAAAATTAAAATCCGCAGCAGCAACAGATACTATACCCGCTTTGTGTTGACGCGTGAGGCTCTGCTGCTCCCTGCCTCCTTGATGAGAGTGGGTGAAGAAAGCATGGGAAGAAACCAGCAACAAAACTCATGAATATTGATAGACGAGAGGAAATAATGAGGGGGTTATGAAACGGCGAGGTGCAGTCAAAACAACAAAGCCGCAACAACTGTAGCCTGGTGTTGATCTTCTTCTGGTTGAAGCTCCAGTCAGACGGTGGGAGGGTTCACACGAGGCCGGAGCTGTTCCTGTGGCGTGAGGCAACTGGATGTCAGATGACTGGCTGCTATCTAAAAAAAAAAGTCAGCTGTTGGTTTCTGCTTTGGTTAAAGTAAACAAGTCTACCAATAATCTACTCGGAAAGTGACATTTTAAGACATCCTACACCAGGGGAGGGCACACTTTTGGGCTCAGGGGCCACAATGACTTTTAAAATGTGACAGATGGGCCGGGCATGTATCAGATGGGGATAGAGTGTTTGTGTGAAGCAATATGAATTATAAGTCAACAAGCCAATAACTAAAAGGGAAAGAAAAACCACAAAGACAATCGGCGTTGCTCAGCTCTGGAAAACCATCAGCTTTCCTGATTAACTCGATGTCGATGCTGCAGCTCAACGTAAATGCTTTATGTAAACTGTAACATATATATATACATATATATATATATATATTAACATGATGGTGACATTAGTCATTATGAAGACTAAACAAAACATGGTTATGCTTTTTCTGTTATCCATACAGCCACCAAACCTATCATCATCCAGCTCCTCGTTTGCTGGACCCACGACGGTCGTGTAATTAATGTCAACTTTCTTTGTATGCAAACCCATGAAAATATGATAATTTTCTTTAATTAAAAGTCATTTATTATTATTCTGTGAATAGGTCACACTCCCGAAGACATCGAGACAGTTTGGGTGGTATCACACCACGTGTGTGGGCTGGGACGAGGAGCTGGATGAGGATTATTTTAAATGTTATTTGTGTTAACTTTGATTTTTTTATTTGTTTTTCTTCATATTGTTTGTATTTAAATAAATATTCATCTTTTCAAAGATTTGCACAAGTCATTTGTCTTTTGCTTTAACAATGTAGATGCTCAATAATAAATACTTGTGTTTTTAGTTGTCATATATCTGACTCTACACAACATTTCTTTTGGACTTTTGAACGGTAGTCAATCACCTTGAAGGCCTCGTCCACCATGAAGTCGCAGCCAATCAAGTCGAAGTAGCCCAGTCGGCCGTCCAACTTTGGTTTGACTGCCAAGAAGCACTGGGTCATGATCTGCTGCATGCACTTCTGTTGCGAGGAAAAGGAAACACGGACAAGGTGCTCATGGGTGACATGATTCCTTCAGCACCCATGTTGGATTTCTGCAGCTTTTAATAACAATATTCTTGAGTTTGTATTCAATCATCACAAACACACATGATGTTTGACTGCCAGGGAGCAACTGGGGGTTCATTGTCTCACTTTAATGATGCTTTCAGAATCTTGCTCAAGCTTCCCAAATGGACAAGTCCTATGTTTGTGACACAGGCATCACTGTGTGGTATGGCAACGCCACACAGGCAGAGAGGAAGGCTCTGCAAAGACTCATAAGGACTGCGGAGAGGATGATAGGGACACAACTTCCTTCCATACACTCATACGAATGAATGTATTTTAACTCTAAATCTGTCCTTCTGGTCACATGACATCTATTATTCTGTCCATCCTGGAGAGGGATCCTCCTCTGTTCTCTCCTGAAGGTTTCTTCCCTTTTTTCCCCCTGAAGGGTTATTTGGGAGTTTTTCCTGATCCGATGTGAGGTTTTGGGGCAGGGATGTCTATGTGTTCAGATTGTAAAGCACGCCGAGACAAATTTGTAATTTGTGAAATTGGGCTATACAAATAAACTAAATTGAATACGGAAACGAGCAGAGGGAATAACGGGAGACTCACTCCACCAGCTCCCAGCCTGAGACACAGCAGAGCGGACAGCATCGTCACCCACAGGACACGTGCTTTTTCAACAGCTTCTTCCCTGCCGCAGTCAGACCGATGCCAAAACAAAACTAGTACACATTGAAAAATGTGTAAACAACAACCCAACACCACCTCAGCTCGCTTATCATGTGCAATATGTGAAACATTACTATTACTATGTGCAATATTCTAATCTGTGCACTATCCCCACATAATCTTTCTCCACCTCTTAAAATGTGCAATACCCCAAAATAACTCTCCCCCTTCCCCTCTTTTCACAAGCCAGCAACAGCACTCAGGGCCTATTTATTAACATTTCCCTCTCCTTTTTATGTTTAGAACCTGTTTTTAAAACTGTATTTCATAGTGTACATACTACCACCTTATGTATAGTGTGTTTTTATATTTTTCTTATTAAAGTGTGTTTTTACCTCTCGACTGGGAGAGCCCTGCACAATAATTCCAATGTGTCTGGACTGTTGGTCGATGCACAAATGGCAAATAAAAAACCTTGAATTCTTGACTCATAATGTTCCCACTCATGCTGTATTGAGGAATTTTATATATAAATTTAAATGATGATTAAGTTACTCAGAAAATGTAATTATAAAAGCCTTAACTGAGCCAACAGAGTAATACAAGGTATTGTTCTTGTTTCTGGAAACATTGGAACAAGTGTTTGTATGTTTCGATGTTTTAACTGCAGTGATTGTACCTGTATTGTAGAGTATTTTATATATTGTTGTTGTATTTGTTGCTTTATGGACTCATGAGTCTGGAATTAAATAAATATATCATTTCTCAATGGCTCTTTAACATGCAGACAGGAAGCGCCTGAGGATTGAACCGTGAACCTCGTGGAGCCGGTTGGCTGATGTGCTGGCGAGGCACAACAGTAATAACCGATGTCGGTATGTGTCTTCTTAGATCATCAAAGAATGTAACTCCAGTGTGCAGTCAATGAAGAGGATGGAGGAACTTATTCACCTCAATAAGAAAATCACTTTCGAGGGAAAGGTGATCGAAGTCATCCGACATGTATTTCCTATATTTGCATCGTGAACGTTTAACATCTTTAAGTGTTTCTTACGCAGCAACGCATCGTCTTTCTCGGTAGATCTTTCCTCTGATCTCTCAGTCCCGCTGGCTGATGAAGCACGGCGACCTCCTGGAAGTGGACACGCAGACGATGAGCATCTCTGGGTCGAAGCTCAAGCTGCCCACCAAGCCGGTGTACCTCCACCTGTTCAACGACTGTCTGCTGCTGTCCCGGAGGAAGGAGTGAGTCGAGCGGACGGCGTCAACTCTCACAGAACACGGTTTTCTTTTCAATAGCTTCTTCCCTGCCAGACTGATGGCAGAAACAAAACTATTAAAATATGTGTCATAACCCAACAATACCTCTCTACACTTATCATGTTGTCACCTTCCTAAAATATTGGCATACGTCATTTTTTGAATATTTTTATTTTTATATTTTTGCTAAATCATCTCGTCATGATACTGGCCACCTTTGATTAAAATCACGTACATCCTCAGTTGAACACATCATGTGATCAAGTTTTTTATGTTTTCTGAAAAACCTGTAAAAATGACTTAGGCCATTATTTTAGAGACGATGTGCAATATGTGACATATTATTACTATCTGTAAGTCAGAAATGTATAAAAAACTACATATTACCACCTTCTTTATATTGTTTTCTTTTATATTTTGTATATATATATATATTTCTTTTCTTATTATAGTGTTATTTCTAAACTGTTGCCTTTAGATTTCCAACGGCTCTGGACTGTTGGTCTCGGCACAAATGGCAAATTTAAAAAATACAGAGAGACCAACGACTAAAATGTTGCACTGATTGCCGGCTCGTGATAGAAAACGAGGGCAATTTATGTTTTTTAAATGTAAACTTAAAGGAAAAGTGCTCGTCAGCCATCGAGCCACACTGGTAGACGTGGTCATTCCTCCACTCCAGACTTGTCTTGCCAGGTTTTCCTACCGCAACTGGAATGACTCAAATAGAGGAGGAAGTACTTTATTGTCTACTTTCTGTGTGCAAAAGTAAGAAATAATTGGTTTGCATGTGCAAAACAGCTATTTAAAAGTGGAAATTATAACACAATGCATTAAATGAGAGTTACATAAAAACACAGAATAGAAGCTACATTAAAAACAGGTTATTGATGGTGAGGACTGACTCAAGGATAAATACATATATAAAATGCTGTGTGCTGAGGTAGCAAGCTGGCTTTAAAAAGTGGTTGTTCTTATTTTTTAGCATATTTCATTATTTTTATTTTAGAGGTCTGCAATTTGTGATAAAAGCCAGCACCAAGTTGATTAAAAAGGCCACCTCAATGACACAATGAGATGAGATAAAAAAAATATATATATATTTTTTTTTTACAATTTAAATAACCTTGACTTATACTATAAAAGTATTTGCATTGTGGGGAAAAAATGAAGAAGAAGAAATAATAATAATTCAATATATATCTTATTCATAATTTTTTTCATATTATCACAAAAGTATTTGCATTTTTTTTTTAAAGTTAAAAAATAGTGTTCAGCCTTAATTGTTGCTTACTCAGTGGAGCCACCTGTGAGTAGAGAATTACCCACAATGCACCGTGTGAGATCAGGACTGTTTTCGAAAGCGCAGGCGATTATCATTCTCAGTCACGGTGCAATTGTTTTTCTTCTTTTTTTGTGTGACGTATCTCATATATTCCCGGGCTCACGGTCACCTCACAGAAACCGTCCGCACGTTTCCCAACGCTTTAGTTGTCAAGTTATTTGCTTTTTGATGTGGCTGTGGCTGAGTTGGCTGCAAGTTAGCATTGTGGGTAATGTGGTAAGGTCCAATCGGATCAGGGCTTTGTACCGAAGCGCTTCAGTCTCATCGCACTCTCGAGCATGCGCAGTACGGGAGGGATACTATTCAGCGCGTCATGTGACCAAGCTGCCGCTCTGACTGCGAGACAGCAGCGGTTGGCAAACAAAACAATAGAACAGATATATAGTAATACATCACAGGTAATAATAATCAATTAAAATATTAGAAGAATAAATAATATTAGTAATTTCTAAAGAGAATCATATAAAAGAGTTGAAAAATGTACAAATATATAAATAATAAACGACTGTGTGTTCAATGCACTATTTAAACATTACCCACTGTATATTTAATACATGGTTATTATATATGAAACATCTATTATTATATAATCAATATATTAATACATACTATATGTTTCACAATGTCTATTTAATACACTACTATCTTATATTAGATATAATATGTATAATAATACATATATTATTAATCATTACCGACTGTATATTTAATACACGGTTATTACATACACTATCTATAAAAATACATATTATGAAACTGAAACAGAGTGTGATGGTGATGATGCGTGGTCCTGCACTGCCCTCTTTTGGCCAATGATGTACATTACACTCAAACGTCGACTGCTGAAACACCGTCTCTCTGTGCTGTTTGTTGTTCTGCAGATGGTGAGAGTTCAGGGCCGCTTGGAGATCTAATAAATATCCTTATTGAGCCTCACGGGATACGAGCAATTGTCATTACAATGGCAACATGACGACTATTAGGCAGTAGTCTTCAGATTTAAAGTGTTTTCTTATATTTTTAGAACAAAAATCAAACAGAAAACATCATCCAGACAATCATATTCAATTGTATTCTTATTTCTTTGTGGATATTTATTGTACTATCAACAATTAGTGTGTATTTCTTTGTTTCTTTTGTTTTTTTATCATTCTAAATTATACCTATTGATTTTTTGGTGTGCCTACCTAGTACAGGTGATGCAGACAATTAATAGTGAGAATAGCGAATATACTCTTAGACATTGTCAAGTACGAACAAGACACGCAACGACAAGACTCACAAATGCTTCGCCGCCTCGGAGCCGACGCGTCACGTACGCACACGTACGCCGCATTTTGTCAATGAAGTTACTTAATGAACGGTTCTCAGTTGTATATGTTGGTCAAATGCTTCTATAGTTTACTTTACTTGTGTTGGTTAGCATTGTAACACTGTGTGTTGTTAGCACCGTAATGTTAGTATTGAATGGGACGTATTTAATGTATATTGTTGTGTGTGTAACGTGGTCAACATCAACAGGAACTCATTGGCTTGTCTTTATGAATAATATTAGTTTGAATGGGTAATTACTACAGTATCCGTTTGTCTGTCAACATTTAGCGAAAGAAACAACCAATGAACACTCAGTAAATCACAAAGGACCTCCCACCTCACAGGTAAGGCTCATTAGCAACCCGTCAGTCGCGATTAATGAATTTCAAAATGTGCGATTAATTAATTAATTTTTTTTAATCGATTGACAGCCCTAATATATATGTATATATATATAATTATAATTCAGAGATGGATATTGTATTTTTTACCTTTGTCTAAAAGTTACTAGTTCTTTGAGGATTATTAATTTAACATACTAAATGTGTGATCATTCTATAAAATTACAGAACTAATATTGTATACTTATACAATCATATATAATATTACATTAACAAGATTAATGCTACAATATTAATGATACAATAATATATTATATTAATGATACAATAATATATAATATTACAAAACGGGGAAGGAGACGTTCTGCTGCTGTTAAAGATCAGAAACAAACAAATGTTCCAGCTTTATAAACCAAAGTGTATAAACCTGCACAGACCGGTCCACGAGGGATTTATTGATCACGTCACAGAGAAGATATTCCTTCCATTCCTTTATCCAAACTGCAGCCGATCCGAGGCCTGCAGGGTTTATCACAGTGACGTATATAAATGAGGCGTATTTATATTTAGACACAGAGGCAGACTAACAGTCACTCACACATTCCTACCTGAGTCCAATTCACCTGAGCTGCATGTCTGGGCTGAGGGAGGAAACCAGAGAACCGGAGGGAACCACGCCGCCACGGGGAGAACGTGCAAACACTGCCTGGTGGATCGTGGAGGTCTACATCGTGGAATTTGCTGACTACCAACTATTCATACACTCTGTCATATCTATGAATGTGTTTAACTCTAAATCTGTCCTTCTGGTCACATGACATCTATTGTTCTGTCCATCCTGGAGAGGGATCCTCCTCTGTTCTCTCCTGAAGGGTTCTTACCTTTTTTCCCCTGAAGGGTTGTTTGGGAGTTTTTCCTGATCCGATGTGAGGTCAAAGGTCAGGGATGTCTATGTCTACAGATTGTAAAGCCCTCTGAGGCAAATTTGTAATTTTTTAAATTGGGCTATACAAATAAACTGAATTGAACTCCACACAGACGGCCTGGGATGGAAGCCTGGCCCGCCGTGCCGTGAGGTGACAGTTTCTCGCCACCGGAAGGCCCGAGAACACATTCCTGGATTTCTTTATTACACTTTCTAGGACATCCACGGCTAGTGACAATTAAAACAAGTATATAGTACATGTACAATAGCTTTATGAATACGTATGTATTCATAGTTTATGTTTCAATGCACATTGCACTGTGTGGTCCCAGATGAAGCTGAAGGGTCCTGCTGGTCCGTGCGGAGGCCACGATGCAGCTTATACACAGGGAACAGATCAGAGGTCGTCAATCAAATCCTTTCACAATAAACCAAACAACGAAGACAACAACCGCTGCAGAGCGAACATGACAACAAGGTGCATCATGGCGCGGAGCTGAGAAGCAGTTGTGTCCAAAAATGAAGTGCAGCACATTAGTCCCTTTAGTGGAAGCTGTTATTACAAGTGAATAAGTAAATGCCTTTTCTTCCTCAGTCATCGGAACGACTCAGTAGAAGTTAACGCTCTTGTCCTTCAGTCACGATGGCTAAAAGATATTATACTGATATTATCACACGGATAATGGACAAGCATTTTAATATGCATCTGTAAGAGGTCGGTAGGAGCAGACAGAGCTCGCCGTGGCCGAAGCCGACTGAGGGGATCGATGCAAATGATGGAAAGTGAATGATTTAAAAAAAACGTTTCTTTTAATCAGCGAACCACATCCCACACTTTGTTCTCCCGTCCGAAACAATGACAAGAAACCAGCGGGTAGGCAGAATCAACCCATGCTTTTATTGAATCCATTGCATATAAAACCTTTTTTTCCATTCTTTTTATTGTTTTTTCTACATAAAGTTGTATGATCTACAGTGCTATCCAATAGACTGCAAAGAACAAGGAATCCATTAAAATAACATTTGACTTGTCTTGTGAAACTTACAGACAAGTTGGCATTCTAAAGACATAACCGCAGAAAATAATTGTCTTGAAGACCCTTTTTTAAGTTAGTTTGTGTTTTCCTTTCATACCATAAAAAATATAACACGTAATGAGAAAAGAACCCACTGTTTCCATTGGTCCAGGGCTGTTTAGAATCTACAGTATGTGTCAAAATAAGAGTCCCGAGTCGGGACAGTGACCCGCCCGGAACCCCCGACCCGCCCTCCACGACAGAAATATACGAAACCTTCTCCCAGCCAGGCAGAAAGATGTCAGTGGTTTTGGATATTGCGAGTAATGCGAGTGGAAGTGTGGGCGGGGCTTAGATCAGCGACACACCGCCAGTGTTCCAGCCGTAATTAATGCAGCAGTGGCTGAACATGCAGATGTGCCTCCACGCCTCGGTGCTCCGTCGGCTGCGGTCCGGCTGCGCGCTCCCGCCGCGCCCCATCTCAGTGTGTGTGTGCGTGTAGCTGTGGCTCGACCCGCGTGCACGCGGACGACGCGGCGGACATGCTGTGCGCGGACACAAAGTCGCCGCCGTGTCGTGGGCGGAGTCACATCAGTGGGCGGGGCGCGAGGGAGGCTCCGACCGGGCCACGCAGAGGCACCTGAGCTAAATTTTGAGTGTCATGGCAAAGGCTGTGAATACTTATGTTCATGTTATGTTTTCATTCTTTATTTTTAACAGATTTGCAAAAATTAGCAAAAAACAGTTTTCACTTTGACATTATGGGTTGTTGTGTGTAGAATGTTGAGGAAAATTATGAATTTAATCCATTTTGGAATAAGGCTGTAACATAACAAAATGTGGAAAAAGTGAAGCGCTGTGAATACTTTCCGGATGCACTGTATGTGTGTGTATATATATATGTGTGTGTATATATATATATGTATACATATATGTGTATATGTATACATATATGTGTATATATATATGTGTGTGTGTATATATATATATGTGTGTGTATATATATATATGTATATATAATATGTGTATATATATATATATGTGTGTGTGTATATATATGTGTGTGTATATATATATATGTGTATATATATACAGTATAATATATATATGCATATATATACTGTATTTAATTCGTTTTTTATTAATTTCATTTGTTTTATATTATTTCTTTTTTTCATTTTAGAATTAAGCCATTCTGTGAATCGGCCAGACCTCCCTTCCCAGGGGGGGGTGTGAGGGATTCTTATGGCAGAGACACACGAGGTGACTCAAACCGAACCCCCCCCACACCTGCAGAAGGTGTAGGCGATTCTACACCCGGGAAAGTTTAGGAAATTTGCCTACAAACCCCCCCCATGTGTCGGCAATGGCCGACACTCAGGGGAGGGCAGGCAAATCCCTAGAACTTTCTCCTACTGCCTCCTACGGACTCACAGATCCGCCCCACTCCTTCCGAAGAAGGAGCAGTGCCGCCTGCTAGAAATCACGAGTATTACATAGTCTGATTCGCTGCTCCGTGACGTCACAGGCGACTTCAAAGCACAGAACCAGTTAGAACTGGTGGGTTGAGTGACGTCACAATGCTCGCTTCAAAGACGTCTCTATGGTAGTTCCGATGCGATATATCTTTGGCCACAAGTCTTTGGGGGCGCTGTTTCCCCCCCCTGGACACGAGGCAAAGAGACCCCGTATGTTCCCCTTTGAGTGAGAGACGACCAGTGTTGCCAGGTCCGCGGTTTTCCCGCGGAATTGGGCTACTTTTGAAGTGTTGCCGCGGGTTGAATTTGTTGTCCGCTGGTTTGGGTAGACCTATTTTGCATGCAAATTACATGAATATCTTTAAATAAAAATCCATATTTTAAATGAAATAATTTATTTCTACCCAAATCCTACCAACTGACTCCAGATCAGCACTACACACATGGACATGGGACACGCCCACATACACACACTTTAAAAGCAGTGGCACGGGCATATCTTGAGTTCTGATATTGGGCTGGTTTTGGGCTTGTTTTGATTGGCCATTGGGCTGGTTTGGTCACACAGACCTGGCAACCCTGCTCTCAGGTCACAATAATAAGTTGGCATCTTTCAATCGAAAGTGTGTCCTTGTAGACCACGGAGCATCATTTTATTGTGCAAGTTAGACAGTTTGTGGGTGTTTCCCTTCATTTTTAAAATTATTTTTATCCAGGCATTCTTTAAGGTTTAGTTTACGATTTGGAATTAAGCTTTATTTTAAATATGTTAATTATAAACCATTCATGAAGGTGTCGTATAAGTTAGCACGACGCCTATACCATTTGACGCTTTCATTCACATACAAATGCTACGTTTAAAATAAATAATACATTCTGGTCCTTGGGAATAAATAAAAAAATCTAATCTATAAGCAATAATACTCAAATAAATTGGTGAAGTTATTATTTTTTTAAACAAGTTTATATTATCCTTATATGCTATAGGTCAAATATATTGCATAGCATGTTGACTAATCAAAGCAAAAACAAAGCTACTTATTAATTCCGATGCATTTTAACACGTTGCTGACATCATCGTAAAGATTCGATAATGTTATATTTTTCTAGACTGACACGCGCACACTGCACACGTCTTGCAACACGCACACGTGTCTATAAACACTTGTTCGATGTTATACGGCCAACATGACTGTCTGCCTAGTGCGCGTGCACCTGTCATTGTTCACGGCCTCATCCGCGCTCACAGCCTCTGCGACCCGTGAGCGCGTGCTGCTCCCGGGTTTAGGGGAGATGGGCAAAGTGAGTCCCTGACATTTCTAAGTCCACATTAGTAATCATTTCTCAAAATCATTAGTTATTTTTCATTATTTCTTTTCTTTCGTCCAAGTTTAATGAAATAACTATGTTAAGTTAAACATACATACGAATATATAAACAAATCACTAATATAAATTAGTAATTGATCATTAGTTTAATTTAAGTAATGTCTTTAATAAAATACACTATTTTATTTAAAGATTGTATTCATTTTTTCAAGAAAATTGTAGAGAAGAAAAGAAAAAACAACAATAAATTGTGAACACCAATGGGATTTATTTTGTCAAAACATTGCACATTCATACTTATGCAACATAAACTTCAAGCAATTTTAAAATAAGTACCTTAGAAATTAAATATTCTTTTAACTACAAACAGTCTTTGGTGATAAATCAGGATTAAAACCATGTGCCACTGCAGAAATACAATCCTAGCACTGGAATGTATATATTTGCACTCAGACAGGTAGAAAAAAGAGACACAGCAAAAACATTGTTAAATGGGAACACCTGGGAACACCTTACATTGTGTGTGCTGCGCACGGCACTGTCCGACAGCCCCCCCCCCTTACAGAAACGTAGCATACCAAGTTATCTCTGCTAGGATCAGTGCACTACACTTTTTCAACTGATTAGTGCAAACAACTAAATATAGGAATGACACAGTTGTTTGACAAAACATGGAATTATAAGTAATGGCCATTTAAAAGTTTAAGCTGAAATAAAATGGGGTTTACAGTGCAGAGCCATCAGGGGGGCCTGCGTTGTGCTGTACTATCAAAGTGGCCTCTGAGCTGACAGACAGCTGGCTGTCTTCTGCAGTTGTTGGCAAGTGAAGTGTCATGACGTGTCAAGCCTCTCAAAGGGGCCACAGGTATCTGCAGGTCAGCTGTGACAGGAGGCTCACACCCTTCACACCTGTAGCAGCAGCTTGTGGGAAATCAATGGCCTCAATCCAAGCGGTGCACTTGTTGACATCGTCAGATGAATCACACTGGAGGTTCCCAAATGGTTCATCTTTGAAATATACTTACCATGCACGAACAAAGAACGGCTCGAGCAATACTTCATACATATTATAGAACAACTGGGTTTACCTTTTTCTGCAGTTCTTAAATGGCAGCGGAGCATATGGACCAACATCCAAATAGAAAGGAGCTGCCATATGTGTTATTGAGTCTTATTGGCTTTTAACTGACATCATTAGTCAATTATTTGTTAATTGTTGCTAAAACCAGCTCCTCTTGAAGGTGCTTTCTTAGAACGTGGTATATGTTGCACAAGGACATTCAAAATGCACTGAGGTTGGATGTTTTGCAGCCCTCAAATGAAGTCAGCCATTTCCAAATTATGAATCATTATAGATCGCAATAAACAACATAAAGAACGCACACAATTTTGTGCACATAGGTTTTATAGCCAAACTAACCTGTTCCAGTAATATCCAATCCATACACGTTATTTGTCTTAACAGCTGGGCGTTGTGTCCTCCCGTTACAGGTGTGGTTTCAGAACCTATTTATGTCTGCGTTGTGAGTTGTAATTTAATTGTGTATTTATACTCCTCTAGCTGGTTGTTCTCTAAGGAGATTCTGATGTTCAAGGTTCAAGGTTTTTTATTTGCCATCTGTGCCTAGACCAGCAGTCCAGACACATCGGAATTATTTTTGCAGGGTTCTCCGAGTCAACAGAGGTACAGAACCAACACAATATAATAATAATAACCGTAATAATAATAGAAATATGAAACATATATTAAAAAAGGACACTGTACAAAAAACACACTGTACATAGTGTGGTAAAGTGTATGCAGTATTAAGTACAGGAACAGGTTATCAAAAATAAACATAAGAAAGCAGGGGAAGGTTGTGTGGGGGTATTGCACTGATTGTTGTATTGCACCTTTTTCACATTTCCAAGGAGTGCGCATTTCTCAGTCGTGTTGTGCCATCAGTCTGACTGCGGCAGGGAAGAAGCTGTTGAAGAAGCGTGTCCTGTGGGTGACGATGCTGTCCGCTCTGCTGTGTCTCAGGTTGGATGTGCAGTGTTTGTGTCGGAGCAGAGAGGGAGCTGGATGAAGTGAGTCTCCAATGATTCCCTCTGCTCTTTTCCGACAGCGCTGCACATACATAGAGTCCATGGACGGAAGTTGTGTCCCTGTGATCCTCTCCGCGGTCCTTATGACTCTTTGCAGAGCCTTCCTCTCTGCCTGTGTGGTGTTTCCATACCACACAGTGATGCCTGCGGTGAGGATGCTCTCGATCAGTCCTCTATAGGCCTGGGTGAGAGGGCGACGGTTCAGACCAGTTTTCCTGAGCATCCTGATGAAATAAAGCCTTTTCTGGGCCTTTTTCACTGTGGCTGTGGTGTGAAGAGTCCAGCTCAGGTCAGATGTCACCTGCATTCCCAGGAATCTGCACCCGTCAGCCCTCTCCACCTCAGTCCCTTTGATGATGAGAGGCTGTAGAGGGGGAGGGTTCTTCCTGAAGTCCAGTATTATTTCCTTGGTCTTGTTTGTGTTGAGGATGAGGTCATTCTCCTCTCCGTAGACCAGGATGTTGTTCACCAGGGTCCTGTAGCCGACTCATCCCCGCTCCCCTTGATGAGCCCCAGGACGGTGGTGTCATCGGCGTATTTGATGAGGATGGTGTTGTCCTGTGGAGGTGCAGTCATGGGTGTACAGGGTGAATAGTTTGGGGCTCAGGCAGCAGCCCTGTGGGGATCCTGTGCTGACTGTGAGCTCGGTAGACACCCGTCCTCCCATTCTCACCACCTGGGGTCTTTCTGTCAGAAAGTCCAGAATCCAGTTGCAGGTTGGAGTTGGGACGCCGAGGTCTGTCAGCTTCTTGATTAGTTTTCCCGGGCGGATGGTATTAAAGGCAGAACTATAGTCCAGGAAAAGCATCCTGGCATACGTTCTGCGGCTTTCCAGGTGTTGCAGAGTGTGTTGTAGAGCTATTGCTACCGCGTCCTCCACTGATCGGTTGGGGCGGTAGGCAAACTGGAGGGGGTCGACATTGTCCGGGACCGTGTGGTTGATGTGGGTGAGGACCAGTTTTTCTAGGCACTTCATGGCGACTGGTGTGAGTGCCACTGGCCTGAAGTCATTTAAGGTGGGTGTGTCTGGTTTTTTGGGGGCTGGTATGATGATGGAGGATTTAAAGATACGGGGAACTACAGCCTGAGATAGTGACAGGTTAAAGATGTCAGCATACATTCCGGCTAGTTGTTCCCCACAGACCTTTAGGACTTTGGGGGGAACTCCATCAGGTCCCACAGCCTTGTAGGGGTTTGCAGGAGCAACTTGGGGTTCAGTGTCTCGCTAACTGTGAACCCTGTTATTAATTGAGGTCCGCTCTACCTCCTGGACCCCAGCCACCTCAATCTTCTACCACCTTCTAAGTTGCACTGAACATCTTAGTTGATAGAAACTGTGTTAGGGGAAGACAGGTATTCTGCTAGCAGCTTGTAAAAAGGCGATTACGAAAAGATTGCACACGAGAGAACCACCGTCACAATTCTTTACCATTGTATATTCATTAAAAGATGTATATGTACTTATGTGTGTGCATATATATGTATGTTTGTATATATATATGTATATATATACATATACACACACATATATATATGTACTTATGTGTGTGCATATATATGTATGTATGAATGTATATATATACATATGTATATATATATATGTATATATATATACATACATATGTGTTTATATATCCAAAATCCTGCATACTCTATGTTACTAAATGTTTTTGTCAACATTTGTTATGTTTCACAGAAAGATGAGTCATGCATTACGCAGCCACTTGGAGTTTGTTTCACCGTTTTAAGTCTCTAGTCATCGTTATTTGAGCAAAACATTGCACAAGAAAGAGGGATTCTGTTTCTAAATGTTAAATGTTGTTCTGTTGCGGGTTGGAAGCTTCATATTTAGACAATTACTCATTCAAGTGGAAAGAAGTTTGTGTGGCAGTGTTTCCTCTCTCCTTTCGTTTCCACTAAAGTTTGAATCACACCAACAACGGGGAATGCAGAATCTCTCGCTTTTGTCGCGGAAATAACCCGCTAGTGTGTAAACAGTGCGTGTCAGGCCCTCAACACAAATAACTGCACTGTGGGAACGGTTCATGGGAGACGCATCTCCACCACACTCGAGCTCCAGCACTTAAAAGGTGTGAGTGTTTGCCCAAAGTGAGCCACATGCTGTGTGCTGACACTGTGAAAAGTGCATGATGACGGTTTTTCCGCCTGTGTTTCTGCCGCACACACACACACACACACACACACACACACACACACACACACACACACACACACACACACACACACACACACACACACACACACACACACACACACACACACACACACACACACACACGCATTGGCGACCTTTTGTTCCAGGTGTCGCATTGAAGGGTGGCGCGGTGGAGGCGGGTGCTGCTCATCTCTGCTGTGCCTCACTGACAGCTGAAGCCTGGACTCTCCCAGACTCCACACCCTGAATAAACACGTCATGAGTCACGTTGGCTCCGTGGTTATAGCGCCGTGGTTATAGCACCGTGGTCATAGCGCCGTGGTTATAGCGCCGTGGTTATAACGCCGTGGTCATAGCGCCGTGGTTATAGCGCCGTGGTTATAGCGCCGTGCCCCACGGATGTGGCTTCAGTTTTATGGTGCCGTCTGTGCAATGTTGAACATCAAAGTGCACGTCCTGTTTGGCTCTGGCCCGCCGTTCAAAGCGGCGAAGAACAGCCTGAAAACACGCGTGTGCGCCCTAATAATGTTACTTTGACTGCGGCCCTGGTGAGCTACAAGGAAAAAATAAATAGAGATTGAAGAGCAGTAGAACATATCACAACATGAAAAGTCTTGATCCTCCTGCAGATGGACAGCAGACAGATGTAATCAGATTACACTCGTCAGCGCAGAGACAGCCCCCCCCCCCCTCATATCCCCCTTACTGACATATTTTGTAGCCAAAGCAGCATATACTAATTCTAAGCAGAGTTTGAATGTGTACTACATACACAGAAAAAAAGTGACACAATTAAATATATTCAAAACAAACATGCATGCAGAAAATTGGGGATTTTTTTGGCATATGATGTTTGTGTAACGTATTGTCCCACAATGCAACGCGCAAAGGAAGCAGAGGAGCTACTCACAACCACAGATGATGTGCAGATAGATGATATAAATCAGTGGCTTTAACCTCACAATGAACTTTGAACCCAGGAAGCTGACGACGTCGCACTGCTGCCATTTCTTTAAGAAAATAAGATGTTGCTCATTTTAAAAACATGTCAAAAATAAGCAGCAACATAGTGGGACCCCTCTGGGTTCATGGGGAACATTGTAAGATGTCCTTTTGGTAAATCTTGTCTTTGGTAAGACGCCGTTCTCTGCTTGGTGGATCATTATGAGCTTGAACTGGAGTGGGATTATTTGAAGTCAAAGCAGCTTTAAAAAAAAGTATCAGTCGTGAGGTCACCAGTGATGAAAGTATTCTCATCTTGAGTTGTGTGTATTCTTTATAGAGATATCTTAATATCTACAGACTTGTATTGTAATCTTAAGCTATAATTGTTGGTATGTGTCATTGGTCCATGCGAAAATATAAACATGATTTTAGGGACATTTTCGGAAAAACATTAAACATTTAAAAGTGCGGTTGACAGTAGCGAGGAGAAACATTAAATACAAATGAAAAAAATGCTTTCCGCTTTTCCATTTGTTTAAGTTTATTCAGCAGGATGTTATTCGGATACCAACGCAGTCAAAATCCGTACGCATGTCAGTACTTTATACAAAGTGAAAAACAGTTACTGTTAACATAGTGTATATCTACAGTATCTACATATGGACGCCCATTTCCAGTGTTCTATTGGTACATTGTGTTATCGCCTTAGAAGACTAACGGAGGGGTAGAAAACCCTTAAAAAAACGTTTTATGCGAGCACAGCTGAAAACAGTTATGCTGGTGAGAGAAGCTATAAAACTGGCCTTCCTTTCAGCGACAAGTTTGAAGAACAAAATTAATATTTAAAATAAAAATCAGTATTTCTAACCTTCTCAATGTCTTGACTATATTTTCTATTCATTTTGCAAATTATTTGATGAATAAAAGTGTGAGTTTTCATTGAAAACATAAAATTGTCTGGGTGAGCCCAAACTTTTTTGAACGGTCGTGTATGCGCTCATCTTCGCCTGTGAATGGGCTGCGACCATAAGTAGTAATTATTGAACAGCCGCACATAAGAACTGGTAGTTGTAATCATCCTCTGGTAATCCCGTAGCCTTAGAACAAGAGGGGATTAGTCCCGCCCTGACTGTCTATGAAACCCCTCCATGATTCAGCTATTGTCTCGTAGTGGATGTGCAGCTCAGCAGGGGGGACAGAGGGGGAGGTGTGATGTGTGGAGGAGACAGGAGAGGGCTGTGAACTGAACCTATTGAAAAAACAGTTCAGCTCGTTGGCCCTCTCCAGGGAGCCCCCTGGCTGTCTCCCTCCCACCTTGAAGCCAGTTATCTGCTTCATGCCAGACCACACCTCCCTTGTGTTGTTCAGCTGGAGTTTGGCCTCCAGCTTCCTCCTGTAGGAGTCCTTGCCCTCCCTGAGCTTCACCTTCAGGTTGCGCTGGGCTTTCCTCAGCTCATCCCTGTCTCCAGACCTGAAAGCAGCTTTCTTCATGTTAAGAAGCGCCTTCAGGTCCCTGGTGATCCAGGGCTTGTTGTTGGGGAAGCAGCGCACAGTCCGTGATGGGATGGTGGTGTGTTCACAGAACTTGATGTATTCCGTGATGCAGTCGGTCATACTGTTGATGTCCTCCCGTGCGGTCCACACAACACATCCCAGTCCGTTGACTCAAGCAGTCCTGTAGTGCGTCGCTAGCCTCCAGAGACCACCTCCTCACAGTCCTGGTGGTCACCGGCAGCCTCTTCACCAGAGGAACATACCTGGGTGTCAGCGGACCAGGTCATGATCAGACCTGCCGAGGGGAAGGGCAGTGGCGCTGTATCGTCCTTAGTATTAGCATACAGCAAGTCCAGAGTTTTATTGTTCCTTGTTGGGCAGTCTATGTATTGATGGAAGGTTGGCAGAGCTTTATCCAGTGTGGTGTGGTTAAAGTCACCAGTGATAGCCATGAATGCTCCAGGCTGATGATTCAGCAGAGCAGACACAGTGGAGTGGATGGTGTCCACAGCTTCCTCAGCGTCAGCTGATGGCGGCACGTACCGACAACCACAATGGCGGACGTGAACTCTCTCGGCAAATAGTACGGGCGCATCCCCACGGCCAACAGTTCAATGTTCGCTACAGAAGCGCTCCTTCACGCACACATGGTCCGGATGGCACCACCGTTTATTCACATAAACAGCGATCCGCCCCCTCTTCTTACCGCTCTGTGTAGCGTCTCTGTCAGCCGAACAGTCCTGAAGCCGGGCAAAGGCGCTGTGATCCGGATAGTCCGTGTGTAGCCACGTCTCAGTGAAGCACAAGAGACTGCTCTCACGGAAGATCCTCTCAGACATTACCAGCGCCGAGCTCATCCGTCTTATTCGCCAAAGACCTCACGTTCCCCGTTATGATCGACGGTACCGAGGGTTTGTATCTCCTCGTTTTAGCCCTCCGCTTGACACCCGATCTGCAACCGCGAGCCCTTCTCCGTAGCTCCAGCGGGATCACAGGTCTTTCTCCAGGCAGAAGCTTCGGCCTGCACAGCGCGATCAACTGAGCACGCGAGTAGACGACGGTCCCCGTCATTGTTTTGCTGTGGCTCTCCGATACTCACGACAAAGTGAACAAAAGCCACAGTAGAATTATCGAAAAAAGTAGTTATGGTCCAGTGTCCGACCGTAACTAAGACAAACGTGAAAGAAAGAAAAAGAAAAAGAGAGGAAAAGTGCAAAATAAGACAATAAAATAAAAGCAAAACGCCACTACTGAAACAAGCAGCCGTTGGCACAGCGCCATTTTACAAGCTGCGGGTGGCCGGTGTGGACGCGTCCACCATCTCCTGGATCACTGACTACCTCACAGGCAGACCACAGTTTGTCAGAATGGGGCGTGTGCTGTCTGGAACGGTGGTCAGTGATGTTGGAGCCCCACAGGGAACTGTTCTGTCTCCCTTCCTCTTCACCCTGTACACCAGTGACTTCCAGTACAACACGGAGTCATGCCATCTGCAGAAGTACTCTGATGATTCTGCAGTGGTCGGGTGTATTAGGGATGGACGGGAGGAGGAGTACAGGGCAGTGGTGAGTGACTTTGTAAAGTGGGCCGATGAGAACCACCTGCGGCTGAACGTGGCCAAGACCAGAGAGATGGTGGTGGACTTCAGGAGGGCGACAGCTCCTCCACCTCTGAGTGTCCTGGGAGTGGACGTGGACATGGTGGAGGAGTACAAGTACCTGGGCGTCTCCATCGACAGCCGACTGAACTGGAAGGCCAACATCAACGCTGTGTACAAGAAGGGATGAGTCGACTCTTCTTCCTGAGAAAGCTTCGATCCTTCAACGTGTGCAGCAAGATGCTGGAGTTATTCTACCAGTCGGTTGTGGCCAGTGTGCTGCACTTTGCCATTGTCTGCTGGGGAGCAGCATCGGAGCCGGTGACACCAGCCGTCTCAACAAACTGGTTAGGAAGGCTGGCTCCATCATCGGCTGCCAGCTGGAGCTCCTGGAACAGGTGGTGGAGAGGAGGACGTTGAAGAAACTGGTGTCCATATTGGACAACCCGGACCACCCTCTCCACCACCTCCTACAGGGACAGAGGAGTACTTTCTCCAGACGTCTCCTCACGCTCCGCTGCCACAAGGACAGATACAGGAGAACATTCCTGCCGGCGGCTATGAGGCTCTACAACAGTTCACCTCTTGCCAGATCACCCTAACCCTTCTTATATTTGTGTTTTTTATTTTTATTCTTGTGTGTTGCTGCTACTGGCTCGACAAATTTCCCCTTGGGGATTAATAAAGTATATATCTATCTATCTATCTATCTATCTAGTAAACTGCTAATCACGTCAGTGCAGCATCACCAGAGTCCCCCAAGTTCACGTTTAGTAAATAGGAGCCATTTACTTCTCCGTTCTTGTTGTTCTTGTTGTTCTTCTGGGTGCTGATGAGTGGAAATCATATGGATGTAATGCGTGTTGTTCTGCAGCTGTTTTTCATCGCGGTAAAAAGGGAATTGAATCTTTTCTGAGATTGTTTTCTTCTTCCAGGATCCAAGTGCAGACACAACGGTGTAAATTCCCCCACCTTTTTACTTTCCCTATTTTTTTTTAACCAGTTCTCAGCTTTTAAAACACATTCACTTATATTCATGTATATATTCTTACCCTAAATTGTCTCCAGAGAGTTCCAGGAGCTCGATCTCATCCGGGCCCACCTCGTCCACTCCAGTATGACGCCTCTGGGTCACACTGCAGCATCCCATGTCGGACGAGGACTCTGTGCCTCTCTCCGTCCGTCTCAGCTTCTAGTCCACACACTGAGCACCATCTGCCCAGACGCTCATCCCTGCTGTGTGTGTGTGTGTGTGTCTTTGTGTGTGTGTCACACTTGAACCAAAGAGATAACTGAAAAACCGAGGGCTGGTTGGGTCCAAAAGAGGATATTGTGGGCGAGAGTAGAGAAGGGAGTGGGTGCTGTCGCTAAGCTCTAGTTCCCCCTTTTTTGCCAGCATGCATTTTTTATTTAACAAAGCCGTATTGAAGAGGAATTGAAGATAAAAGTGGTAAAGTCGCAGCTTCGTAGTTGCTCCTTCCTTCCCGTCAGTTGGCTGTGTGCAGAGGTCTCCTCGGTTGTTTTCTCAATCGACGCTTTACCGTGACAAAAAAGACAAAAACCCGGCTGCTATTGTTAATTTAAGCTTCTCCCATTTGTGGATGTTTCAAAAAAATGTTAAAATCCGCAGCAGCAACAGATACTATACCCGCTTTGTGTTGACGCGTGAGGCTCTGCTGCTCCCTGCCTCCTTGATGAGAGTGGGTGAAGAAAGCATGGGAAGAAACCAGCAACAAAACTCATGAATATTGATAGACGAGAGGAAATAATGAGGGGGTTATGAAACGGCGAGGTGCAGTCAAAACAACAAAGCCGCAACAACTGTAGCCTGGTGTTGATCTTCTTCTGGTTGAAGCTCCAGTCAGACGGTGGGAGGGTTCACACGAGGCCGGAGCTGTTCCTGTGGCGTGAGGCAACTGGATGTCAGATGACTGCTATTTTAAAAAAAAAGTCAGCTGTTGGTTTCTGCTTTGATTAAAGTAAACAAGTCTACCAATAATCTACTCGGAAAGTGACATTTTAAGACATCCTACACCAGGGGAGGGCAAACTTGTCACACCCTGTTCTGTTTTCTCCTGTGTTCCGTGTCTCCTATGCCTCCTGTGTCTTCTCTGTCTTAATTGTTTAATTCCCTGCACCTGCCCTCAGCCACTCTTGTCTCGTTACTGTCTGATGTCGTACACCTGTTTCCCCCCCTATATATTGTGTCAGTCTTTCCCTTGTCTCCTGTTGGATTGTCGTCTATGGTTCCTTGTCCTTTATCCGTCGTCCTGTCCGTCTTCCTGATCCTGCCTGCTTCGACCCTGCCTGCCTGTCTGCCCCTTTTGGACCTTGTTTATTTTACAAATGTTTTGCCTCATTAAAGAGTGCTTTTTGTTATATATATTGAATCCAGCCTGTCTTCCTGCGCCTGAGCCTCACCCCGACACAAGAACGTGACAAAACTTTTGGGCTCAGGGGCCACAATGACTTTTAAAATTTGACAGATGGGCCGGGCATGTATCAGATGGGGATAGAGTGTTTGTGTGAAGCAATATGAATTATAAGTCAAAAAGCCAATAACTAAAAGGTAAAGAAAAACCACAAAGACAATCGCCGTTGCTCAGCTCTGGAAAACAATCAGCTTTCCTGATTAACTCGATGTCGACGCTGCAGCTCAACGTAAATGCTTTATGTAAACTAACATATATATATATATATTAACATGATGGTGACATTAGTCATTATGAAGACTAAACAAAACATGGTTATGCTTTTTTTGTGATCCATACAGCCACCAAACCTATCATCATCCAGCTCCTCGTTTGCTGGACCCACGACGGTCGTGTAATTAATGTCAACTTTCTTTGTTTGCCAACCCATGAAAATCTGATAATTTTCTTTAATTAAAAGTCGTTTTTTATTATTCTGTGAATAGGTCACACTCCCGAAGACATCAAGACAGTTTGGGTGGTATCACACCACGTGTGTGGGCTGGGACGAGGAGCTGGATGAGGAGGATTATTTTAAACGTTATTTGTGTTAACTTTGATTTTTTTATTTGTTTTTCTTCATATTGTTTGTATTTAAATAAATATTCATCTTTTCAAAGATTTGCACAAGTCATTTGTCTTTTGCTTTCACAATGTAGATGCTCAATAATAAATACTTGTGTTTTTAGTTGTCATATATCTTACTCTACACAACATTTCTTTTGGACTTTTGAACGGTAGTCAATCACCTTGAAGGCCTCGTCCACCATGAAGTCGCAGCCAATCAAGTCGAAGTAGCCCAGTCGGCCGTCCAACTTTGGTTTGACTGCCAAGAAGCACTGGGTCATGATCTGCTGCATGCACTTCTGTTGCGAGGAAAAGGAAACACGGACAAGGTGCTCATGGGTGACATGATTCCTTCAGCACCCATGTTGGATTTCTGCAGCTTTTAATAACAATATTCTTGAGTTTGTATTCAATCATCACAAACACACATGATGTTTGACTGCCAGGGAGCAACTGGGGGTTCATTGTTTTAGGATGCACTGAGTACCTATCCTCTTTTTTCTCTCCTTAAGGATGAATTTTCATCTCTCAATCACACCTTACTAACTCTGCTTTCTCCCCGGAGTCCTTTTGACTTCACGTCTCATGGGGTCATCGGACCCTATGAGACGGCATAGATCCTATCTGCCTGATGGATCGTCTGGGTCGTGGAATTCCTGCTCATGACTACGCCACTGTCCTGTTGAGACTCCGCCCACTGTTGAGACTCCGCCCACTCCTCCTCCCCACCGCCATCTGCCTGATGGATCGTGGAGGTCTCCATCGTGGAATATGCCTACTATGAACTATTCATACACTCTGTCATATTCATTTAATGTATTTTAACTCTAAATCTGTCCTTCTGTACACATTACATCTATTGCACCTGTCCATCCTGGAGAGGGATCCTCCTCTGTTGCTCTCCTCCAGGTTTCTTCCCTTTTTTTCCCCCTGAAGGGTTATTTGGGAGTTTTTCCTGGTCCGATGTGAGGTTTTGGGGCAGGGATGTCTATGTGTACAGATTGTAAAGCACTCCGAGACAAATTTGTAATTTGTGAAATTGGGCTATACAAATAAACTGAATTGAATTGAATTGAATTGTCTCACTTTAATGATGCTTTCAGAATCTTGCTCAAGCTTCCCAAATGGACAAGTCCTATGTTTGTGACACAGGCATCACTGTGTGGTATGGTAACGCCACACAGGCAGAGAGGAAGGCTCTGCAAAGACTCATAAGGACTGCGGAGAGGATGATAGGGACACAACTTCCTTCCATACACTCATACAAATGAATGTATTTTAACTCTAAATCTGTCCTTCTGGTCACATGACATCTATTATTCTGTCCATCCTGGAGAGGGATCCTCCTCTATTCTCTCCTGAAGGTTCCTTCCCTTTTTTCCCCCTGAAGGGTTATTTGGGAGTTTTTCCTGATCCGATGTGAGGTTTTGGGGCAGGGATGTCTATGTGTACAGATTGTAAAGCACGCCGAGACAAATTTGTAATTTGTGAAATTGGGCTATACAAATAAACTAAATTGAATACGGAAACGAGCAGAGGGAATAACGGGAGACTCACTCCACCAGCTCCCAGCCTGAGACACAGCAGAGCGGACAGCATCGTCACCCACAGGACACGTGCTTTTTCAACAGCTTCTTCCCTGCCGCAGTCAGACCGATGCCAAAACAAAACTATTACACATTGAAAAATGTGTAAACAACAACCCAACACCACCTCAGCTCGCTTATCATGTGCAATATGTGAAACATTACTCTTACTATGTGCAATATTCTAATCTGTGCACTATCCCCACATAATCTTTCTCCACCTCTCAAAATGTGCAATATCCCAAAATAACTCTCCCCCTTCCCCTCTTTTCACAAGCCAGCAACAGCACTCAGGGCCTATTTATTAACATTTCCCTCTCCTTTTTATGTTTAGAACCTATTTTTAAAATTGTATTAAATGGTGTACATACTACCACCTTATGTATCGCGTGTTTTTATATTTTTCTTATTAAAGTGTGTTTTTACCTCTCGACTGGGAGAGCCCTGCACAATAATTCCAATGTGTCTGGACTGTTGGTCGATGCACAAATGGCAAATAAAAAACCTTGAATTCTTGACTCATAATGTTCCCACTCATGCTGTATTGAGGAATTTGATATATAAATTTAAATGATGATTAAGTTACTCAGAAAATGTAATTATAAAAGCCTTAAGGATGAATTTTCATCTCTCAATCACACCTTACTAACTCTGCTTTCTCCCCGGAGTCCTTTTGACTTCACGTCTCATGGGGTCATCGGACCCTATGAGACGGCATAGATCCTATCTGCCTGACGGATCGTCTGGGTCGTGGAATTCCTGCTCATGACTACGCCACTGTCCTGTTGAGACTCCGCCCACTGTTGAGACTCCGCCCACTCCTCCTCCCCACCGCCATCTGCCTGATGGATCGTGGAGGTCTCCATCGTGGAATATGCCTACTATGAACTATTCATACACTCTGTCATATTCATTGAATGTATTTTAACTAAATCTGTCCTTCTGTACACATTACATCTATTGCATCTGTCCATCCTGGAGAGGGATCCTCCTCTGTTGCTCTCCTCCAGGTTTCTTCCCTTTTTTCCCCCTGAAGGGTTATTTGGGAGTTTTTCCTGGTCCGATGTGAGGTTTTGGGGCAGGGATGTCTATGTGTACAGATTGTAAAGCACTCCGAGACAAATTTGTAATTTGTGAAATTGGGCTATACAAATAAACTGAATTGAATTGAATTAACTGAGCCAACAGAGTAATACAAGGTATTGTTCTTGTTTCTGGAAACATTGGAATAAGTGTTTGTATGTTTCGATGTTTTAACTGCAGTGATTGTACCTGTATTGTAGAGTATTTTATATATTGTTGTTGTATTTGTTGCTTTATGGACTCATGAGTCTGGAATTAAATAAATATATCATTTCTCAATGGCTCTTTAACATGCAGACAGGAAGCGCCTGAGGATTGAACCGTGAACCTCGTGGAGCCGGTTGGCTGATGTGCTGGCGAGGCACAACAGTAATAACCGATGTCGGTATGTGTCTTCTTAGATCATCAAAGAATGTAACTCCAGTGTGCAGTCAATGAAGAGGATGGAGGAACTTATTCACCTCAATAAGAAAATCACTTTCGAGGGAAAGGTGATCGAAGTCATCCTACATGTATTTCCTATATTTGCATTGTGAACGTTTAACATCTTTAAGTGTTTCTTACGCAGCAACGCATCGTCTTTCTCGGTAGATCTTTCCTCTGATCTCTCAGTCCCGCTGGCTGGTGAAGCACGGCGACCTCCTGGAAGTGGACACGCAGACGATGACCATCTCTGGGTCGAAGCTCAAGCTGCTCACCAAGCCGGTGTACCTCCACCTGTTCAACGACTGTCTGCTGCTGTCCCGGAGGAAGGAATGAGTCGAGCGGACGGCGTCAACTCTCACAGAACACGTTTTTTTTCTTCAATAGCTTCTTCCCTGCCAGACTGATGGCAGAAACAAAACTATTAAAATATGTGTCATAACCCAACAATACCTCTCTACACTTATCATGTTGTCACCTTCCTAAAATATTGGCATACGTCATTTTAAAAATATTTTTATTTTTATATTTTTGCCTAAATCATCTCGTCATGATACTGGCCACCTTTGATTAAAATCACGTACATCCTCAGTTGAACACATCATGTGATTCTACGCCTGTAGTATAATATATCACAATATCATGTGATCAAGTTTTTTGTGTTTTCTGAAAAACCTGTAAAAATGACTTAGGCCATTATTTTAGAGACGATGTGCAATATGTGACATATTATTACTATCTGTAAGTCAGAAATGTATAAAAAACTACATATTACCACCTTCTTTATATTGTTTTCTTTTATATTTTGTATATATATATATATATATATACAGGACTGTCTCAGAAAATTAGAATATTGTGATAAAGTTCTTTATTTTCTGTAATGCAATTAAAAACAAAATGTCATGCATTCTGGATTCATTACAAATCAACTGAAATATTGCAAGCCTTTTATTTTTTTTTATATTGCTGATTATGGCTTACAGCTTAAGAAAACTCTAAAATCCTATCTCATAAAATTTTAATATTTCCTCAGACCAAGTAAAAAAAAAGATTTATAACAGCTGAGTGTTTGTCAAGGCTCAGGAAACCCTTGCAGGTGTTTCGAGTTAATTAGACAATTCAAGTGATTTGTTTAATACCCTACTAGTATACTTTTTCATGATATTCTAATATTTAGAGATAGGATATTTGAGTTTTCTTAAGCTGTAAGCCATAATCAGCAATATTAAAAGAATAAAAGGCTTGCAATATTTCAGTTGATTTGTAATGAATCCAGAATGCATGACATATTTGTTTTTTGAATTGCATTACAGAAAATAAAGAACTTCATCACAATATTCTAATTTTCTGAGACAGTCCTGTATATATATATTTCTTTTCTTATTATAGTGTTATTTCTAAACTGTTGACTCTAGATTTCCAACGGCTCTGGACTGTTGGTCTCGGCACAAATGGCAAATTAAAAAAATACAGAGAGACCAACGACTAAAATGTTGCACTGATTGCCGACTCGTGATAGAAAACGAGGGCAATTTATGTTTTTTAAATGTAAACTTAAAGGAAAAGTGCTCGTCAGCCATCGAGCCACACTGGTAGACGTGGTCATTCCTCCACTCCAGACTTGTCTTGCCAAGTTTTCCTCCCGCAACTGGAATCACTCAAATAGAGGAGGAAGTACTTTATTGTCTACTTTCTGTGTGCAAAAGTAAGAAATAATTGGTTTGCATGTGCAAAACAGCTATTCAAAAGTGGAAATTATAACACGATGCATTACATGAGAGTTACATAAAAACACAGAATAGAAGCTACATTAAAAACAGGTTATTGATGGTGAGGACTGACTCAAGGGTAAATAAATATATAAAATGCTGTGTGCTGAGGTAGCAAGCTGGCTTCAAAAAGTGGTTGTTCTTATTTATTAGCATATTTCATTATTTTATTTTAGAGGTCTGCAATTTGTGATAAAAGCCAGCACCAAGTTGATTAAAAAAGGCCACCTCAATGCCACAATGAGATGAGATAAAACAAAACAAAAATCCTTGATTTATACTATAAAAGTATTTGCATTGTGGGGGGAAAAATGAAGAAGAAGAAAATAAATAATAATAATTCAATATATATTTTATTTATAATTTTTTTCATGTTACATGTATCATAAAAGTATTAGCATTTTTTTTAAAGTTAAAAAATAGTGTTCAGCCTTAATTGTTGCTTACTCAGTGGAGCCACCTGTGAGGAGAGAATTACCCACAATGCACCGCGTGAGATCCGGACTGTTTTCCAAAGCTATTTAAAGTAGCGCAGGCGATTATCATTCTCAGTCACGGTGCAATTTTTTTTTTTTTTTACGTGTCTCATATATTCCCGGGATCACGGTCACCTCACAGAAACCGTCAGCACGTTTCCCAACGCTTTAGTTGTCAAGTTATTTGCTTTTTGATGTGGCTGTGGCTGAGTTGGCTGCAAGTTTGCATTGTGGGTAATGTGGTAAGGTCCAATCGGATCAGGGCTTTGTACCGAAGCACACAGTCTCATTGCACTCTCGAGCATGCGCAGTACGGGAGGGATACTATTCAGCAAGTCATGTGACCAAGCTGCCGCTCTGACTGCGAAACGAGCAGCGGTTTGCAAACAAAACAATAGAACAGATATCTAGTAATACATCACAAGTAATAATAATCAATTTAAATATTAGAAGAATAAATAATATTAGTAATTTATAAAGAGAATCATATAAAAGAGTTGAAAAATGTACAAATAAATAAATAATAAACGACTGTGTGTTCAATGCACTATTTAAACATTACCCACTGTATATTTAATACATGGTTATTATATATGAAACATCTATTATTATATAATCAATATATTATTACATACTATACGTTTCACAATGTCTATTTAATACACTACTATCTTATATTATATATAATATGTATAATAATACATATATTATTAATCATTACCGACTGTATATTTAATACACGGTTATTACATACACTATCTATAAAAATACATATTATGAAACTGAAACAGAGTGTGATGGTGATGATGCGTGGTCCTGCACTGCCCTCTTTTGGCCAATGATGTACATTACACTCAAAAGACAACTGCTGAAACACCGTATCTCTGTGCTGTTTGTTGTTCTGCAGATGGTGAGAGTTCAGGGCCGCTTGGAGATCTAATAAATATCCTTATTGAGCCTCACGGGATACGAGCAATTGTCATTACAATGGCAACATGATGACTATTAGGCAGTAGTCTTCAGATTTAAAGTGTTTTCTTATATTTTTAGAACAAAAATCAAACAGAAAACATCAACCAGACAATCATATGAAATTGTATTCTGTTTTCTTTGTGGATATTTATTGTACTATCAACAATTAGTATGTATTTCTTTGTTTCTTTTGTTTTTTTATCATTCTAAATTATACCTATTGATTTTTTGGTGTGCCTACCAAGTACAGGCGATGCAGACAATTAATAGTGAGAATAGCGAATATACTCTTAGACATTGTCAAGTACTAACAAGACACGCAACGACAAGACTCACAAATGCTTCGCCGCCTCGGAGCCGACGCGTCACGTACGCACACGTGACCGTTGGGGATCACATTCTGTCATGGCGTCCTACATCTAGTCATAACCATCATTTCTCCATCATTAAAAACAAGAGTCGTTATACATATGTATACATGCCTGTATTAATACTAATATTACTGTCATTTGTTACGTGTTGAAAAAGTTGGTAAAAAGTGAACCATACAGATGTTTTATTTATTACTATTATAGATAAATATACCAGTCTCGTATTTATGGTACCATATTGTTTTTATGGTATTGTATTGAATTCTGGTATCGGGTATCATGATATTTATGGCAGGTATGTAATATGTATAGAAGTTATAATATGAGTATCGTGACAAACAGGTAGAGACGGAACAGATTCAGGGAGAAGTCCATGAGGACTGTTCAGGCAAAAAAAAAGGAAGTTGGTTCATGAATGACTTTAACCATATTATATATAATGACAATGTATATTTGTTATTACTATCATTATAGGGCTGAGTCAGAGCGGAGGAACTTTTGTTCTTAAACTGTTTATTATCATTATTTAGATTTGTGGTCAGAACAATAAAATGACTGTAGTTGTGGTTCTAAAAGCTTTGAGGCTTCAAACAACGTGGATGTGGTGTGGTGACAACAACAACAAAAAGTCACCTTATGCATGGCTTTGGTATTTTGAGCTTCCATCATCAATGTTAATTAAGTTTAAGGATGGTAGCATGTTCCAATGTCACACACGCTCCGGCCCCCCTTTTTGAAAATGTGAACCACCATCCCCAGTCTGCCAGTCTGGCACTGTTGACATTAAAAAGGCGTGTCAGCCAAGACAGCCCAACAATATCCATCGCCTTTAGCATCTGAGGGGGGATCTCATCCACCCATTGGCACCTTGCCACCAAGGAGATTTTTGACTACCATAACTGCCTCCGCAAGGGTTATGGGTGCGACCCCCCCAAATCTACAGGTGCTGCCCCCTCTCCAGGGCACATGTTGGTTAGGTTTAGGAGTTCTTCAAAGTGCTCTTCCCACCGCCCGACAAAGTCCTCAATCCGGGTCAGCAGCTCCCCGTCCCCGCTCAGAACAGCCTGGGGTAGGCCCTGCTTTCCTTTCCTGAGCCATTGTCGGATAGTTTATCAGAACCTCCTTGAGGCCAACTGAAAGGTCTCCTCCACGGCCTCCTCAAACTCCTCCCATGCCAGAGCTTTAGCATCCGCGACCACCGTAGCTGCAGCCCTGTTGGTCTGCCGGTACCTCTCAGCTGCTTCAGGAGACCCTTGAGCCAACCAGGCCCGAAGGTCCTTCTACTTCAGCTTGACCACAGCACCTTGCGACCGCGTCCACAATAGAAGCTTTGAACATGGAAAGGCCCCTCCCACCGTCTCCAAGAAGGCTGGATTCTCCAAACTACTGTTTGGTGCACACAAATCTAATTCAATTTCAATTTCAATTCAGCTTATTTTGTATAGCCCGATATCACAAATTACAAATTTGCCTCTAAGGGATTTAAAGTCTGTACACATACGACATCCCTGACCTTTGATCTCACATCGGATCAGGAAAAACGTCCCAAAAAATAGAAAAAACCCTTTCACAGGGAAAAAAGGGAAGAAACCTTCAGGAGAGCAACAGAGGAGGATCCCTCTCCAGGATGGACAGAAGAATAGATGTCATGTGACCAGAATGAAGCATTGCAGAGTTACAACACAATCATTGAATATGACAGAGTGTATGAATAGTTACTTCACACAACTTCAGGGATTTCAGAGAAGACCTGTTGCTCATACATGTGGCTATTACTTGAAGTTGCTAGTCAGTTATGACAACTACTCAGATTTTTGAAATGAAATGAACCAAGTTTTAGAAAGCAACGTAATGGACATTGTCTAAGGATCTGATTCTTTATTTTTCTTTATTTTTTTCATCTACACTATAATAATAATGTGGAATATACATGCACATTATCAAGTAACAGACACATCAATATACAGCTCTGTTGAAACAATAACTAACAGTGAGGGCTCACTGTATACTGTGTAGTTTTAGGCCTTCGCTCCCAGTGGAATACCTGTACTGAAGCAACAGAATTTGACATTAGAACGATAGAGATGTTGATTTCAGCTTCAGAAAGGGACGTGAAAGCAAAGTCAGACCATGTTAGAACCACAGCTTCCTGGCAGAATGGTGATAGTTTGCAGTCACATGGTAACATCAGTCACCCTGTGAGCAGAACACCATTTATTGGGGTTGCCTTGTAAAGCCAGCTTGACCTGTGTTGTTTAATGGTTGCATTTGTGCTGGCCTCAGATCAGCTGCTGGCCTACACTCCTATGTGAAATAATGTTTTCTTTAACTTATCTTTTTTTTTTTACTAACTAAACATTTTTTCTTCTTCATATGGTTCAAATGATGTTGGTTCTTCAACAATGTCTTAACAATGTCTGAATATTTTGGATCAAGTCAAATTAATTTGGATCAAGTCAAATTGGGATTGTACTGTAAAAGTAAGAGGACATTAAGTAGATGTTATGCATGTTGGTCAAGCTCCACCACTTGTTATAAATGAACTACAAGCAGACAATGTACATGCAAACAGCAAAATATGGCACCCTGTCATGGATAAATTCAAAGTAGTGTAAATACATTGTAATTACATAGTTATTATTAAATGTACATTTTCAGAAAGGTTTTTAGTCGCTTTCTCAACGATATTTTTTAGTTAATGGGGAAAGTATTTGGATAAGAATGAAATTATGGCAAACTCATTGTTTCCCTAAAAAATCTTTGAGAGTTGCACTTTCTTTTCTAAATAAAATCTAACAGAGATATCTGGTCAAACTTTCAAACAATACTATTTGACCCTCATGTCATGTGTTTACGAAGGAATCACACGAAAGGTTTTGCTAACTTCTGAAAATAATTCGCTTTTTTTCATAAAAACAACAGTGGGCTTTAAGATATTCTTAAAAGAGACAGACACACATGCTGTGCTCTACAAAACGAGTGTCCACCTGAAACACACAGATTAATCAAGTCACAGCTTCTGAGTTTTCAGAGAATATGGACCAAACTGGAGTCCACGTGTAATGTGCAGCTCCGGCCAGCAGAGGGTAGTCTAGGTATTGTACTTAGAAAGTGTCACAGGCAGAAGGGAGGATGGGGTCTGCCATCCCTCAAGGAATACTACTATACCGCCCAGACAAGAGCTATAATATGCTGGTGCAATCCTTCATATGATGCACAGTGGAAAGACATTGAAGAAAAAATATTTCCCATTCCAATACAAGCAATCATAGCTGACTCTAAAATGCAACACTACATAAACAGTTCTGATAATCCATGGGTCAAATTGACCCTTAAAGTGTGGAAGAATATCATTAGAGAATACAAACTTGAAGGAGATCTACTGTGCCTTAAATGGTGTGGATATGACTCAGACTTCACACCAAATAAAATGGACACCAGATTCAAAAAATGGAGAGCTAATGGAATAACAGCTTTATGCAATATTATGAAGGGAAACAAACTGTTTAGTTTTGAAATGATTAAAGAAAATTATCTTTTAGAGAAACAGGACTTCTTTAGATACCTACAGTTGCGGCATTTTGTCAATGAAAATGTTAAAAAGGTAACGGAGGTAAACTCCAGTCTCATAGAACTGTTTAAAAGAGCATACAAGTCAAATTGCAATAAAGGGGCAATATCAGCCATATATAAATGCTTTCTAGAGCTTAAAACTCATTCAACAGCATACATTAAAGTAAAATGGGAAACGGAATCTGGGATAGATATTTCTGAGGAAGAATGGACATTAATATGGGGGTATCAATGGAAATGTACCAGTTCAATGAGCTGGCGAGAGTTTAACTGGAAAAATTGTATAAAATACTTCATTACACCATCTCAGACATCTCATTATAGCGATAACATTCCTGTTTGCTGGAGAAAGTGTGGACACCAAAGCACAAACCATTACCACATCTTCTGGGACTGTCCCATCATTAAAAACTTTTGGAAGGCGGTACACAATGCTTTACAGGACATCTTTCACGAGGACATCCCTTTGGACTTTAAGATTCTGTACCTTGGAAATATACCTCAAAGCTGGCCTAGAGGGGACAGACTCTTGATAAATGCAATGCTGGTGGCCAGTAAAAAGTCTATTACCAGAAAATGGTTATTACCAGAGTGTCCTACAATCACATCATGGAGAGACATTGTGACAGAGATCTACAGAATGGAGCAGATCACAGCCCATGTTAACCAAAGAACGGAAACATTTCTTAAGCACTGGCAAAAGTGGTGCAACTATGTCACAGATAAATGGCCTGACTGTATTTCTTTACTCTATAGAAAATGATTTCTCCCTGCTTTATTTTATAGTTTTGTTACGATGGTATTGTTTTTGTTTCTTTATTTGCATATGTGTTTATTTTTTTGTTTTTTACTTCTCTTTATACAAAGAATCTGAAAAATGTCAATATGTGTATGTGAGATTCTGAACACTAATAAAATATTTTTAAAAATACATTTAAAAAAGTGTCACAGGTCTTTCTCCAGACTAAAACCTTTTGTGGTGACCTCTGACCTTCAATTTGTTCCTACTTTCTCAACATCTACAGTGCAGCTTGTCGGAGTGATTACAAACAACTTCAAAAATCCCATGACAGGTCCCTCGCTGCTGCAGGATTGCAGCATCGTTGATGCTTTTAGTTGAAACTAACATCGACTGAATGCTCTGGTTAAAGCTCAACTAAAAACTCGGAAAAAAAACCCAAAGCCAGAGGGCGTGGGGGATAGTTACAACACCGAGACTGGTTCAGTAATCAATATACTAATGAGGTTTCTTACTCACAGACAGATCCATGGCGGTCCTAAGTCCCCAAACTGCATTTCCTTGATTATATGTACACATTGTGGATTGAAAAATGTGCGTGAAACCAGCAACACAATTTTAGTTAGATTCACCCAACATAGACACAACATGTACTGATAAGGATGAATGGATCTGGACATCTAATTTGGATAACACACACCCTAAAGGCCTCAAGGAGAGATGGAAGTGTCCTAATTCCTCAACTGGCCTTTGCCTCCTGCTTCTCATCCATGTTCCCCTGACTCTCTCATACAGCTGTCCCTGTCCTCGTGTCTTCGGCCCTCACTGTATTCACCACCTGGAACTCATGGCTAACCCTAACCGTGTCCGACCTTTGACCTCAGTACATTTTCCACTACTAACAGTGGGCTCACACACGGCTAGTTAATAATGATCATGTAGCATGCTTTGTTCAAACATCCGCAGGCATCCAGCCAAACTGTACAATTAACCCTTTAGATGACACATGATTGAATTTTAAAATGTCTGATGGAGCCCTGAAGCAGCCTGATTGTAATCCAAATAACTTTTGTAAATTGAAATTAACATTATTTGGCTGATAAATAACGTGATTGAAATAAATAATTCATAGTAATGAATCAACAAACATGACATAAATGAATTAAGTAAAATTGTTTCATTCAAAAAAAGGCAGCGTTACTTAATTAGGACATCAAAAAGCAACCGTGTCTGTCTTGGAATGTATGATGTCCAGAGAGGCCCCAGCCGACGGCAAAGAAGATGCCTGAGCTTCATGGTCAGATCGACATCATGTGTTTCTCTTTGATGACCGATGTGACCTTTGACCTCTGAGTGCATCAGCAGCTCACCATATAAATATGTACAATGATTTACTATCATTCATCATGTCACCATTTCTATCATAATGTCTAGAGCTTGTATTTCAAATCATACAATCAATAATAAAGCTTCAAACAAAGTGCAGATTGCAAGACTTGTTTTTATCATAGCAAAAAACACAAATGATGTCAAATAAAACTGTCAAATAATAATAAATATATAAATACAAGCAACGCCTCGTGTCTTTGTTTCGTTTCCAGCCTCCAGCAGCAGCATCCTCGGCCGCCTTCCTCGTCCTGTAAGCCGTGGACCTGGACATAGGTGGTCCAGGAAGAGGAGGCAGACCGGCAGGAGGAGGAGGGGGAAGGCCAGCGGAGGAGAGGACGGAGCATGGGAGCATTTCTTTCAGTCCCAAATTTTACTAACAAATCTTATAAAAGTCAACGCACGGTATTACTGTACGTTTAACTAAGTTTAACTTGAACGCGTAAGTTCAAAATCTAAAACTTGTCAGAACTCTTTGAGTTAAAGAGAAGAAGTAAATGGACATAACTAAACAGGGCTGGGATGTTTCACAGTGTATATTTGACACATTGTGAGTACATTGAAGACTACTTTAAACGGGACTTTACAACAGATGAAATACTTCAATTGCTTGCTTATTCACATGGGATTGTACTTAGCTAACGCACCTTCTGGATTTCAAGGAGGAAGCAGCATTGATGGCTACAAGCTCAATCCATTTGGAATTGCAATCAGCGGATGCATTGATGGGTTTTCCAGAGAGACGATATGGCTTCAAGCTTACAAAACAAACCATGATGCCAGACTCAGACTTGATTTTGGAACATAAAATGAACATTATGGCTGATATGCAGAGGCCTTTCCATTTTTCGGACACCCAAGCTGAGACAGACGGTGTAACCTTTGGTCCGAGCACTGGAAACCAGCGGATTGAGCGACAGTGGCTGATCTGGCAAAGTTAGTCTGTCCAGTTTTGGAGAAGATGGCTACTTCTCAGACAACTTCTTGGACAAGTCCTCCATTCAATTCTGTTTTCTTCAAACAATACAGGTAATGGACACATACATGTCGGAATGCATTTTTTTTTGCACAACTTGAGGACTGTGGATTTTGATCTTTCAGTGAGAGCCTGTGAGGAAGGTGTGAACGTGTTCTTTGATGACCCAAGAACAAACTCTATTAGTTCAAGTCTTATTTAGTAAATCATACTCATGGTTGTCTGTCATATGTTCTAAGAAGGCCCCGATGAAGGTTACGCGCCAAACAACAAAATATTAGACGTGACCTGAAATTGATACATTTAGGTTCGCAAAGGAAACGCAAATGACACACAGACAGAGTGTGAACTGAAGTGTAACGGTGTTTATTTGAAATGCAGGAAGGATTTTTCTTTGCGGATCAAATCCATTTCAACAATTCAAAATCGATTCTTTGTTCCTGTTGTTGTAAAAACCTGTTTCCACAATACGTGTGGAGCTCAAGTTTTCATGTTAATGAAGTCAGGATGTTTTGTTTGTAATGCTGTTATACAGAGTTTTAGCAGAAGGATTAAAAACATGCATTATACTTCATACTTCTATGTTGGCTGCTGAATGACACTGAAAGGGAAAGTTGCCGATCATCATAATTTAAAAGGACTTTGAATGCTCAACCAGCTTCACCATTGACCCTTGCAGCAGTGGAAACCCTCCAAAAAGACAAAATAGTCATGCATGGAGATGACAGTCAGGGTTAAACACGGTGGACATAGTATCCTGTCACGTATCCTATGACGTAAACAGACACCAGTGCAGCCAAAGCTCCTGCTGCCTTCACTGCGACTCCCCAGCTGCCGTTACACACTCTGTTGTAGATACTGTGATAGAAAGAGAGATGAGAGAGAGGGAGAGAGAGAGAGAGAGAGAAAAAGAGAGATCAGTCAACTGAACTGTGTTCATTCTAATGTTATTTCATGACCTGGTTTCACCACATTGCCACTTCATTTGGACTATTAATGTTTTACAAAGCTTACTTTCTTATTTTGCATACAAAGAGTGACAGGTTTAAAAGCTAATTTTATATTCCTGGACTTTCCTTCATCAGTTGAGTCTCAGTATATAGTTTTATCTCGTCCATTTGATAGGTGTTGTTCTTCAGTATCAGAAAATACTCCACAATAGGCCTGTATGAAAACTTTATGTTTGATGGCTTACCTCATCGAGGCAGACTGCGATGCCTCTACGTTCATGTTAATGTTGTCCTCATTCCAGCGGTCATATTGCACGCTGCCGGTGCTGTTGGACTCCATGAGCAAAGTCCTTCTTCTCCTCAGAGATTGATCTGCTGCCTGGAATCACGACTCAGCCACCGCTAAGCTGCGGTCGATTAAGACCTCTGGACTACATAGATTTTAAAAAAGTTCAGTTGAATATGGTATCGTCATGACTTATACTCAGACTCATCCCCACATTAAAAACAACTTATTTAGTGCTCACCTGTATGAGTCCGAAACGATTAACCTGCCAGGAAAGCTCTGCTGCTCCCTTTTAAAGCCACGACTGCTTGGAATGAGACCTTGGTCGTAGTTAGTGTTTTCACTGAGGTCAGCATGTCATAAATCCATTGTAAGCTACTCCAGCTTTTCTTATATGGCTCATTCTCAGCGATAGCGGGCAATTAATGCTGTGTGCGGTTTGTTTCTCTCTGGTTTCATCACATCCTGTGTTTTTATTTTTTATTATAGGCCTACTTCCTGTATGAAAATGTGATTTGGTCACACACACACACACACACACACACACACACACACACACACACACACACACACACACACACACACACACACACACACACACACACACATATATATATATATATATATATATATATATATATTAGGATATATATATATATATGTGACCAATATCACTTTGTTATGGGCTTCAGAATGTGCTGTGATTTTAGAAATGCACAGACATAAGGATGTTTCTGGGGTTTTAAGTGAGCAATATTTTGTATTTCCACAAAGCCGATTTAACGACGCGATTGGTGTTTGGAGACGGTTTACAATCTTTCCTTGAACAATTTGAACCTCTTTTGTAGCTTCGATCATAAACAAGAAGCAATTTATTCCTCAATAAAACCCAGAAGTGTGATGAAGATATATATTTTTTAACCCACAGTAAACTATTCATTAAAACAAAGTGGAAAGTTCACATTATCTTACTACAAGGATACCGTTTTTTATCGACTAAAACATCATTGTCACTCTATCGTTGTTTCACGTCGGACCTTTTACAGAGGTTACTCTCGCCTGCAAACTTCCGGTGTGCCAAAATACCGCTGCGCACACATCAGGTTTGTTTAACCATGTACTTGCTCGCTGGTTAATATCATACTTTTATGCTCCTAGGCTTTTAAGTACAGCTCTGGACACTGCCACAGGTTCTTGAGCGTATCCGTCTGGCCGCGGTACTAACGATTCCCTCTAAAATCTCGTAATTAGCTACAGAAGTTGTTTAGCAACAGTCGACCATGCGAGTTGTTCCGAGCTAGCGTTTACGAGCTAATGCGTTAGCACCGTTCGCTGGATTCCCTCAGCTGGTTTAACGTTATAAATTATTCCCTCATCTTGCATTTCGCTGAATGTGCGGACCGACTGGTGCCGTACAGATCAACCGCAGCTTCGTTCAGCCACAACCTTCAACCAGCGGGCTAACGTTAGCTACGTCTGATGCTAACTGGCCTGTTGACGTCGGCGCCCTGCTCGCGAGCTAGCTGGTGCGCTGCAGCGTTTAGCTCGTCAACTTTAGCTTCACACAAACAGCGCAATGATGTTTTATGCTGAACGTGTGCAAACTGTGTCGTTATTGTTCACATGTGTACAGGTCGTAAGCGCCACTGGCGTTTCGTTTGCAGTTTAGGTTTTTAGAATTGTTCCTCCCAACCCCATTTTGGCTAGATAAGCTAGTAGCTAACGTTAAATAACCAGTAATAGAGTGGAACAAATATAACATTTTAGGTGACGGTCTTAGTGTCACGCTACGGTTATTTTATTAACTGCTGATTTACTTTGTTAACTCACAATCGCACACATGTTGTGGTGTCAGAGATCGTTTCTTGTATTGACAAGCTGCACGATTCTTGTCATAAAATGTACCGGTGGTTTTATTTTGACTTGTGTTAAATTATCATACAAACTAGAACGGGCACTCGGTAGAGCGCATACCTTCGCATATCACAAGATTGGGCATTGAATTATGAACATGTTGGCATTAGTTGCATGCCAATTGGATATAAATTGACCGCGCTATGATAAAAAGAAGATTTTGAACTTTTCATGACCTTGACCTTGACATTTGACCCGATCGATCCTAATATCTAATCAAATGGCCCCCGGATAATAACCAATCATCCCACTAAATTTCATGCGATTCGGTTTAATACTTTTTGAGTTATGCGAGTAACACGCATACAAATAGATAAATACACGGCGATCAAAACATAACCTTCCGCATTTTCAATGCGAAGGTAACAAAGACAGACAGCCCCTGTCACGGCTCTATTATAACCGTATGGGTCACTTTAGTTCCAAATTAAGCTCAAATGAAACGACATAATACATGTGTGTCTCTTTTGTTTGTGTGTGTGATGTGGAGCAGGCGGTGGAGAGTGGACGCTGATGGGGGACGAAAAGGAGACCTGGAAAGTAAAAACTCTCGACGAAATCCTCCAGGAGAAAAAACGCAGAAGAGAATTGGAAGAGAAAACGGATCCCAAGCTCCAGAAAAATGTAAAGTATCCCACATGTTATGTAATAATTTTAATTTCCCATTAAAACTCAATATGTTTACAAAGAATTAATTGGAATTGTGGATTGTGTAATAGATTTAGACATATATTGGAACATGCAATTGTGTAATAGATTTAGGAATATATATGTATAAGGCACTCAAACAACATATATATATTATTCTTGGTAATATTAACATTCTAAGATCTATAAATACGTGTGATGTGTTTGTTAACGTTATTATATAAGAGTTTAATAATCCATTCTCTAAATGCTGTTTCAAGAACATTGAAATGGTTCTAGTGGGAATGATACATATTTTGTGTGTATTCATTAGTGCTGTGAAAAATAACGCGTTAACTCAGTTTATTCAATTACACGTTTAACTAGTTGTTTTTTTTAACACATTTAACGCATGCGCAGAATGAGCTTCCAATCCGTCTGTTGTTGGTCGTCGGGACGAAAAAAAAGTCACTTGCAGAATGAGCTTCCAATACACCACTTCAATCTGAACTCTGTCCGCTCTCATGCAGACGGTCTGTTCATCGGTAATGATCCTTCCGCAGGTTCACCTACGGAAACCTTGTTACGACTTTTACTTCCTGTAGATCAGGGTCTCAACACGTCGATCGCGACCTGCCAGTCGATCGCGGCGTAGTGTCGGTAGATCGCATGACAGTAAAAAGATTGGCCCGCCCCCTGACATGTTCTCTAGAGCACGTCTTTGTTCTTTTATTAAACTAAACGTCTGTTGTTGATCGTATCTCCACAGCAGCATGTCATTTCTGTCTCTTCGCGTTGCGTTAACACTTATCGAGCTCCGTGCGCGCGCATCGGGACCGAGCAAAAAAAAAGTCACTAGTCAATCTGTCCCCGTGTCCGGGCCGGTGAGGTTTCAGCTTTGCAGCGGTGTCCCCGCCGTCCCTTTCATCACGGCCCAGTTCATGAAGAAAACCCACACAGTCAGTTTGCCTCAGCAGCTGCTAGAGGAAGACTAGAGGCCTTTAGATTGTATCATGGTGGAGTTAATGGTTGACAAACAAGAGAAAAATGCTCTGTTTAACCCTCCTGTTACCTTTACATTTACTAACATATTTTACCCTCGGGGTCAAATTGGCCCCAGGAATTAAAACCTCCAGAAAATTATTAGAATTAATATTGCTTCCCAAGTTTAAGTGTGAGGTACTTTATGTTTGTTTGTTGACTACCTAAATAGCCCTTTAAATATATAAAAAAGTTGATATTTCTTATATGTTTGACACAGTGAAAAACAGCATGGGGTCAAATTGACCCCAAAGAACACCGACATTAAACATTGAATGGGGTCAAATTGACCCGAAAGGTAACAGGAGGGTTAAACATTCTGTTTAGGATGAAGATGTATTAATGTTCCATATGGAAGAAAACTGCTAAATAACTGCTGAGTTGCAGCACCATTGTATAGAAGAATGTATAAATGTATATATCCGTCTTTTGTCATAAATCTCTATGTTCTCACAAAATATACCGAGAATATCGGTAATATGTGATTAATCATGATTAATCCACAAAAACCTGTGATTAACCCGATTAAAATTTGTAATCGTTTCACAGCCCTAGTATTAATATATACTTTTGAAGAAATTGAATAGTGTTAGCTACATGCCAAATAGCCTGGTAAGTGAGGGCATTTTTTAATAAATGTGTTTATTAGGCAGTTATAAGAAATACAATTCATCCAATACACAATTGAAACCTGCAGTATGCCTAATTTATAACTATGTCTTGCACAGTTCACACAGATCCCCGTTCCACAGTCGGATGATCGGGAAGCCAAACGAGATACTCCGGAGGAAGGAGAACTACGGGATCAAAAGATGGAAATAACAATTCGTAATTCCCCGTACACACGGGAGGAATCGACAGAGGACAGGTATTTGGAACTGTAAGAATAAAACATGTGTACTTTTATGGCGGAAATAGTGTACATGTAATACTTAAGGATTCAAGGATCATTTATTGTCATTATGCAACACAGGGGTGTACAAAGAAATGCAGTTGTAGCCCATTTGCAAAACAAGAAAAACATGTCAACAGCACAAAAAACACCAACGTATGTATGTCATGGTTTCAAAAATGTGATGAAGCACGATGTCGCCGACTCTTTAGAGTCTGAGTTTTTTTCTTTACATCCACACAGGGCCGAGGAAGATGATTCATTAGCCATCAAGCCTCCACAGCAGATAGCCAGAAAAGACAAGTCTCATCACAGAAAGGAGGAGAAGAGAAAAGAGAAAAGACGTCATCGCAGTACCTCTGCAGAAGGAGGTGTGGAAGTGCTGCTTAATAACATAAACACAAGCATGTTTTGTAGCGTAATAGAACATTTGTTTTGCTTTTTTAATTACGGATGGGCTTACACTCTTTTTACTTCTACAGTAGCGAAACAAGTGAGACCCAAAGACAAAGAAAAAGAGCGAGAGAATGAGCGCAGGAAGCGTCAGTGGGAGGAAGACAAAGCCCGGCGAGACTGGGAGAGGCAGAAACGGAGAGAACAAGCCAGAGCTCATTCGCGCAGAGAAAGGTGAGCGCTGAGAAAGCTCCACATATTGTATTACATCCCAGAAGTATTTATTCTCTTGTTTTCCACTTGAGTTTAATGAGTAAACATGTTTTTCGATCCCCGTTTTGTTGTCGTATGTATTTGCCTTTGAGCAACATGAAATCAATCTAAATGTGTGTTCCTTTTCCTTTAAATCTATAGCTTCAGTGTTCTAGTTGTAAATGTGATGTAGTGTACAAAGTATCTGAAGTGACACAACAGTAACTGTTTATAAATCAACATAGTTTATTTAGACATTTTTATAAAGTGCAGGTGGTAAGATTGTAGGTGTGTTTTCTTTTCTAAGCAATGTATTTCAAGTGTAAAGTATGTAAACAATGCTGCCTCAAGTGGAACTCAACAACAGGTTAATGTGTGTTATGTTACTGCAATACATCAGTCATAAAGTACAACTGTGATATGACTGAGCTCTGCTGCAACATCCCAGACTTCAAATTAACAAGCATTGACGAGATTGGGCTTTTGGTCGTCTGGACAGACCCCGATTGGATTCTCCTGGGTTTTTTTTGGACCACAGGGACCGTCTGGAACAGGTGGAGCGCCAGCGCGAACGAGACCGAAAGCTCCGCGAACAGCAGAAAGAGCAACGTGAGCTGAAGGAGCGTGAAAGGAGGGCCGAGGAGCGGCGCAAAGAGCGAGATGGTCGACGAGAAGGTCGGTGTTATACCGTAACACCTGCTGGACAAGAGGCCGATTTTTTTACCCATCTTGGATGGAGCCAGACTTGCGCTTTCCCTCTGCCCGCAGTCTTTATGCTAAGCTAGGCTAAACATGTCCCAACTAGAACGGGCACACGGTAGAGCGCATGCCTTCGCATATCACAAGATTGGGCATTGAATTATGTGGATAAAAATTGACCGCGTGCGCTATGGTAAAAATAAGATGTTGACCTTTTCATGACCTTGACCTTTGACCCGATCATGCCAAAATCGAATCAAATGGTCCCTGGATAATAACCAATCATCCCACCAAATTTCATGTGATTCAAAGAAGATTTTGACCTTTTCATGACCTTTGACCCGATCGATCCCAAAATCTAATCAGATGGTCCCCGGATAATAACCAATCATCCCACCAAATTCAATACTTTTTGACTTGTGCGAATAACACGCACGCATACAAATACACGGCGATCAAAACATAACCTTCCGCATTTTCAATGCGGAAGGTAATCTAAGCTTCCTAGTTGACATAAAGACATACACTTTTTTATTTATCTGCTCATGCAGGTTAAGAAAGTTACATATTTTTTAGGGGGCAATTTTCACCCCCACTGACTGAAATCCAGGGGCATTTAAAAATAAATTGGGGGCACTTTTGTAAACTTGTGAAATAACTAGGGCTGTCAGCGTTAACGCGTTAATCTATGCGATTAATTTGGCCGCGTTAACGCACTAAAATATTTTAACGCAATTAACGCTTTTTTTTTTTTTTTTTTTACTGCGGCAGTACGGTTTGACACTGTTTCCGTTTTTAAAACAATCATTTCTCCGTGCGATTAATTAGTTAAATTTTTTTAATCGATTGACAGCCCTAGAAATAACATTTAACCTTTGTTCAAAAATAATAAATATACTTATTTAGGCTTACAGTATATGAGCAATTGTCATACAAATGGAAATGATAAGACTATTAGGCGATAGTCTCCAGATTATTTATTGTTATTACATTTTTTTAAACAACTATTAACAATTATAACTTATTTCTTTGTTTTTTAAAAATAAAAAATTATATTGATTTTTTGTGTGTACCAACCTAGTACAGGCAATGCAGATAGGACACACACTACAAAGAACAAAAATAAAATGCTATTAAATTATCTAAATTCTGGGGGCATTTGTTGGACCTCTCCTCGTGATATCAGAACCAACATTATATTTCTTAGGGGCAGTTTTGCCCTTTGCCCTCATGTATTTCCCACATTGTGCTCATGTCACTGCAAAAAAAAGAAAGCAAGTAATATTGTCCGAAATGTTCCAACAATTTCTCGAAGCTCAAGATCCAAAGCAGCCGTGTCCCATTGAGGATTGTGTTTTATGCCCCGTGACCGGTGGTGCTACATGTGCGGCGTCGATTAATAAGCGACCGTCCCGTCCTCAGTGCCGTCTCACCATCGGATGCTCCCGGATGAGTACGGTGACAAGCCAAAACAAAGCCACCACAGCCGGAGTCCCACCCGCATACCCCGGGACCGAGCTGACCTCAGCGAACCGCGGAAAAGTGCACGTGAGTTTACACATTCATTGATTAGAATTTCACAGTTTCTAAAAACAAATGTCCCTATTTGAGTTTATTAGATTTATGGTCAACATTGCACTTTTGCAGCATCTCAATTTCCCCAATATCATGAATGTTTCAGCCAATGCTGTCATCGTTTCAGATTTTGACTACATGATTATAGTGGCCCAAATTATTCACTGTAACAATAACATCTAGAGGAAAAAAACAAATAGTGCTGTCATTTAGATTCATTTTTACTTTTGTATTTTTGTCCATTTTGTCTCCTTTTTTATGGCAAATAAATAACACTTAAAATATGAGTAGGAAGGTGGTGAGAGTCTGTTAGCGTAAGGATTATTCATGTATTATCAACATGTATCACGGTTCTAGTGTGTGACTCGCACTGCGTTTTGTCTGCAGCGTCGAAGGAGGAGAAGCCAGAGGGCAAAGACCTGCTGGCTGACCTCCAGGACATCAGTGACAGCGAACGGAAGACCAGCTCGGGAGAATCCTCCGTCGGTAAAGGCTTTTAAACCGACGGACACGGCCGCGATGCATCGTCTACGCACGTCGGTGTACAGGCCTGAACTCTGGGAAGGCCTGACTTCTTTTGGACTTCCTCCTTCACCCCTGATGATAATCAGGAACGTCTCATTCACTCTGTTCAGCATCAGGGTCAGGCTCGGACGACGAGGAGGAGGAGTCCAGCAGCCAGAGCGAGGGCGAAGAAGAGGAAGAGGGGTCCGTTTCAGCCTCGGGGAGGTCGGAGCAGAGCGCAGGTAACGCTGACGGAAGCGCCTCCCCTGCGGCGGCGGCGGCTCGCGGCGCCGAGGCGGGTCCGGTTACTCGGCATCGCGGGTTTAACTCGGTGGCTTCCACCCTTTCAGAGGACGTGAGCGAGGCCGAGCAGTCGGCGGAGGAATTTGAGGACGAGAGAGAAAACGGAGATGGCGTACCTGCAGGTGGGTCGACGCGTCGCCCGTGTTTCCGATCCGGAGATCGTTTTCCTTTTCAAGTCATCCGAAGCTCCTTTTGCAAAGCCACTCGTTCAAATGGCGCGCGGCGCGACTGAAGTGTCGATGTTTGCTCCGAGTGTTGAATAATTTTTTGTGTAAACAGTTTATGTCTTGGAAACCACTTTAGAAGGAAGGGTTGTGCCGGCCAGCGGGGAGAGAGACGAACCGGCCAGCAGGAGCTTCTGTTCAATATCTGTTAGGATTTTCCCGTGGAGGTTAATAAAATGTTCAATCTGTGAGCAACGAGAGATCCGACAACGGTTTAGTTTCTAATGCTAAAAGTGTTGTGGGGAGTTTTGACGTGCCTAAAATCTTTACTTCCTTCCTTCCTACCTTTCATTCCTTGCCTCTTTCCTTTCCTACATTCCATGCCTCCTTTCCTTCCTTCTTTTCTACCTTTCATTCCTTGCCTCCTTTTCTCCCTTTCCTTTTTCCCTTGCCACCCTTCCTACCTTTCTTTCCTCATTTTCTTCCTTACTTTTCCTCATTTCCTTTTCTTTTTTCCTTACCGCCATGCCTTGCTTCTTACCTTCCTTTCCTACCTTTCTTGCCTCCTCTCCTTCCTTCCTTGCCTCATTTCCTTCCATTCCTACCTTCCATGCCTCCTTTACTTTCTTCCTTTCTTACTTCATTTCCTTCCTTCTTTCCTCCTTTTCCGTCCTTCCTTGTCTCCCTTCCTACCTTTCCTACCTTCCTTTACTCATTTTCTTCCTTCCTTTTCCTCATTTCCTTTTCTTTTTTCCTTGCCTCCATGCCTTGCTTCTTACCTTCCTTTCCTACCTTCCTTGCCTCCTTTCCTTCCTTCCTTGCCTCATTTCCTTCCTTTCCTCTTTTCATTCCTTCCTTGCTTCCTTTCCTACTTTTTCTTCTTCCCTTCGTTGCCGCTTTTCCTTCCTTTCCTCCTTTCTCTCGCAACTGGAATGTCTCCCGCCGACTCCGAGCTGATTTCACTCTTCGCCCCGCAGTGCCAGAGTCCTCCCGCTTCGATCACGACTCCGAGGAGAGCGGCGAGGACATGGGCATGGAGGGGGAGCGGGAGGAGGAAGAGGAAGAGGAGGAGGACGACGATGAGGAAGAGGAGGATGACGCGGTTGAGGGCGACGTCACCCCTCAGTCTCAAACTCACTCTCGCTCCCTGACCCCCGAAGAAAACTACATCCCGGATTCGCCCCCGATTTCGCCCGTGGAGCTGAAGAAGGAGCTGCCCAAGTATCTGCCCGCTCTGCAGGTCGGTACCGACGGCACGCAAAAAATATAAATATGCGATGCGAGTTATCGGCACGTTGAGGTCTTCAATCCCATCATCGTGTGTGTCGTTCGTCAGGGTTGTCGCAGTGTCGAGGAATTCCAGTGCCTGAACCGAATAGAAGAGGGAACCTACGGCGTGGTGTACAGAGCCAAGGACAAAAAGACGGGTACGGAAAAACCCAAACCCGCCGAATCCATCCGCTCCCCGCGCTCTCACACGCGTGTGTCGGCGAAACAATGAACGCACGCTCTCCTGTTTGGCAGATGAAATTGTGGCCTTAAAGAGGTTGAAGATGGAGAAGGAGAAGGAGGGCTTCCCCATCACCTCTTTGCGAGAAATCAACACCATCCTGAAAGCTCAGCACCCAAACATCGTCACAGTGAGGGTGAGGGAACGGGACAGGGTGTCATTTTGGGGCGTTAACCTCTTTTATTGGCTTCGTCAAGCGTCGTCGCAAAAAAAAAAATCAAACCGTTTTGTCTTTTTAACTCTACATTAGGAAATAGTTGTTGGAAGTAACATGGACAAGATCTACATTGTGATGAACTACGTGGAGCATGACCTGAAGAGTCTGATGGAAACCATGAAGCAGCCCTTCCTGCCAGGTAAAGGGAGACGCCGTTGACCTCTGGTCTAAAAACGGCCGACTGTCCTTTCTGCTGATTTTTCCGACAGCTCCGCTAACGCACGGCGCCTCTCCTTCCTTCAGGCGAAGTAAAGACGCTGATGATTCAGCTGCTGCGAGGTGTCCGACATCTCCACGACAACTGGATTCTGCATCGCGATCTGAAGACGTCCAACCTGCTGCTGAGCCACAAGGGAATCCTCAAGGTACAGTGTGCAAACTGCTGTTACCGTGCCAACGAGTGCTCTCCCTCTGGGGTCAGGGAGTCCACAGCCATTGGTTGTTGTCAGGAACCAGTTGGTCTGCTGGATACAATCAATATGCAGATAGCCACGCACGTGATTGAAAAGGTCAAAAGGTTCTGATCTCTGGGAGATGATTACTGACATTCTGGGAAATGCAGGAAATCATTAATTGGAATTAAATGAGGCAAATTAAGTTTGTTGGGTTGCAATAAACATCCCAGATTATTGAATTACAGCAATGCCCGTTGAATGATACCGGATATTACGCCACACATGAATACAGTCGTCTGATTTTATTACAGGAGATTTAGAATGTAGCGGACGCTAATGGCGGTGTACCTGTCAGATTTTGGATTTTTATTTAGTTGTAGAGAGAAAAAAGCATTTCAGAAATTCAACTTAATATTTCTAGCATTTTCTTTTGTCGAGAGACTCTTGAAAGGGTTTATTTTAATCCATCTTTCTCTCGAGCACGGACCGCACACGATAACTAAAAAGTCAATTAGCACGCATCTTTTGGCCAAATTAGAATCTCCGTGTGCAAATAAACAAGGTTATTTTTATACAGACATTGGTCAGGTTGAATTCTGTGGAAGCCGACTGGAAAATCTCTCGTAGTTTTTCAAATCCAAAACAAGACGTTGCCGTATTTGTCCGAGAATCATGAAATAAACACTTTAATGGAGGAACTCAACCTTTTACCCCCTAATTAATTTGCCTGGTGTTGACCTGCGTTTGCCGTAGATTGGCGACTTTGGCCTGGCCCGGGAGTACGGCTCACCCCTGAAGCCCTACACCCCCGTCGTGGTGACCCTGTGGTACCGATCCCCGGAGCTGTTGCTCGGAGCCAAGGTGAGAATTCCACCCCGCCCACACACTTCACGGGACGCCGCATGAGACGCCCACGCTCGCCCCAAATATTCAGGCGGTGTGCTTCGGTTACACCATTTTTGATTGAGTTGGTTTACCCGAAGATGTATTCCCGAGAGAAGAATAGTTTCTAAGAAGCCAAAACCACCACTGAAACGCTATTTGAGTTTTTTTAGTTTTTTTACAGTGTATAATTTGCAGACGATGGCGGTCCGGCGGCACGTCCGCTTTCACACGCATGACCGGCGCCAGCGGTGAAACTCTTCAGGCAGACCCGTCGACTTTGTGTTTTCTGCGGACTGCCACTGTGTTTGTTCGTGTCTCCGCAGGAGTACTCCACAGCTGTGGACATGTGGTCGGTGGGCTGCATATTTGGCGAGCTCCTCACCCAGAAGCCTCTTTTCCCTGGAAAATCTGAAATCGACCAAATTAACAAGGTCTTTAAGGTAAACGCTCTCATTTTCCCGTCGTACAATGAAGTAAATCCTCGCCATAGAAGGCAAAGCCCCCTTTTTTTTGGGGTGAGGGCCAGTAAATCTTTTGAGTGTGCCGTCTGTCAGGAGGTCAGCGTGGAGGTCCGTAGGGCCCCACAGGGTGGCGCTGTATTGTGAGCTTTAGAAAGCTCTATAGACTTTTCTTCTCATAGAATGGCAGCGAGCAGTCCAGCTGCTCTGGCGCAGTGCGATCGTTTTTTCCACTGCACGGCACAGCGAGGTAAAGCCGCTTACCGTGGTAAACGTTGCACTTTTTATAATGTAAACTGAGCAAACCGAGCAGAATGTGTCCACGTCTGGTTGGAGAGATCGGTATTCTCTGATTTATGACCATAAAAGCAACCTGCCTGTTCCCAAGTGGAACACTTGTGTTGTGAAGCTGGGACAGTGGGAGGTTTGTGTGCATCAGTGATAACGCACAACTCTGACACTTTAAAAAAAAAAAAAAAAATTTGGAAACGAAGGAGTTAAATTAACCTCCGGAAGAGCAACAAAGGAACTGAGATCCGAACACGAGGAGACTTTTTCTCCTCTTTTTCTTTTTTTACACGGAGCGTTCTCTCTGGTTCTCCGGTGCAGACGCACAAGTTTAGACGCTGAGGACACAGCTGAGAGGAGGAGGAGCTATAACGGGTCGGCCTGAGGCTGATGTCATCCAGGCCTCCCAAGTCTTTACCAGTTATGAATTGCAAGTACTGAAATGTACTTAGGACTGGTTTATTGCCATGTGTGTGTGTGTGTGTGTGTGTGTGTGTGTGTGTGTGTGTGTGTGTGTGTGTGTGTGTGTGTGTGTGTGTGTGTGTGTGTGTGTGTGTGTGTGTGTGTGTGTGTGTGTGTGTGTGTGTGTGTGTGTGTGTGTGTGTGTGTGTGGGGTCCATGAATGCTTTTGCCATAGTGGAAATCTTTCATATACCTATATTCGCACTGACATTATGCTGTCTGCTGACCTGTGTGGGCTTGTCTGTAGGACCTGGGCTCACCCAGCGAGAAGATCTGGCCCGGCTACAACGAGATGCCCGCCGTGAAGAAGATGACTTTCACGGAGTATCCCTACAACCACCTGCGGAAGCGCTTCGGGGCGCTGCTCTCGGATCAAGGCTTTGACCTCATGAACAAGTAGGATGAGTTACCGCATTGCACCTCTCACGCGCTGAAGCACGATCAATTCAATTGAAAAACTCCCAAGAAATAGAAGAAAAATTCACGGGGTAAAAAGGGAAGAAACCTTCAGGAGAGCAACAGAGGAGGATCCCTCTCCAGGATGGACAGAAGACATAGACGTCATGTGACCAGAAGGAAACAGGATAGTAGAGCTGTTTTGAGAGACGGTGAGGGCAGCTTTGTAGTTCAGGCAGGTAGACGTCACGGCGCTGTATGAAATATCACACCCGCTGTGTAGGATCGGTGTTTGAGGAAGGAAGGCTTTTGGAATCCGGAATTTGCTATGTTTACTACGTTAGTGTAGTGTTGTGAGCCAGATATTATCCCGGACCCTTAAGACCAGGAATACTGCTGGTTTATGTCACCGGTAGTAACGTATGGAGCATAATATCAACATTATTGGATTCAGTCAGTCAACTGACGTAGGAAAGTCCAGTGTTGGCCCCGCGTTTCAGTCTAATTCCAGCCAGAGACTCTGAGATTCCTTCCGCAATAAAATGCAAAGATAATTTGTTCAATAAAACCTTCTCTCTCTTTATTTTTCTTCTTTTTTTCACGCTGGTGTTAAATCATTTCTCCCACTCGTGCATGGAATATTCCGATCTGGCACTGTTTGAAAGCCATCAGGTTGAGCAGCTCCCCGTTGTCGATCCCCCGTCACAACCGATTAAGGGACTCCTTGCACAAACCCAGTGGCCCCTCGGGTCCTGCCTGCAGCTTGTGTCCAGATTGCCTGTCTAGATTTAGTAAATGCAGACGCATAAAAAAAATAATATATATATATATTTTCCCAGGTTCCTCACCTACTGCCCCAGCAAGCGGATCTTATCGGACGAGGGGCTCAAGCACGAGTACTTCCGGGAGTCGCCGCTGCCCATCGACCCGTCCATGTTCCCCACCTGGCCGGCCAAGAGCGAGCAGCAGAGGGTGAAGAGAGCCACCAGTCCCCGGCCGCCTGAGGGCGGACTGGGCTACAGTCAACTGGTAAGGACATTAAGCTCCACTTTCTCCATTACATACAGCGCCGCCGCCGATGGTGGATAGATTACAGACCTACAGGCTTCTGCTTTGTGTCTGGGTCCTTCTCTTTGTGTTTTCCATGATGAGCGCCCCGTCGCTCCATAATTTCTTCAGCAGCGGTCTCACCCACCCAGAAGCTTGAAGCCGATTCAGTTCAATATGAGTTGAATATTTTCGGCCTTTTTGTCACGCCCGACCGTTTTGGGTTTGTTTATCTCTGCTTTATTTATTCTTCTGGGAAAGCTTTCAGGTTTTTTAATATTTTTTTTCAAAGGTAACCAGTGTTGAATCAGTTCTATAATATAACTATGTATAAAAATAAATTAAACTGCAGGATATCAAAAGAGCTCCTGCGGTCCTAAACCACTGAGATAACGTTGACTCCATCACCTCCTTCAGGCCGGCGGCGACGACGACCTAAAAGACACCGGCTTCCACCTGACGACCAGCAACCAGGGAGCGTCTGCCGTCGGTCCGGGATTCAGCCTCAAGTTCTGAGCCCGGAGCTGCAGGACGCCTGGCGGTGCGACGGAGAGCCAAGAGATCTGGGACTTGTTGTTCCTTTTTTGGGGGGGGAAATCGGGACGGTGTCACTGGTATACAGCTATGAACCAGATGCATATCTGAACATTGGCAACTGTTACCGGGACAGTCGGGACCGTCTCGCAGCAGCAGGACTGAATCCTGTCGCTCGACGTCTCCCTTTTTTAATGTGACCATTCTAGCTTTTTAAAGAGGTGACTCGCCTCGACCAGACATCTGTTAGAAGTATAGCTCTCATGTATGACTTTGTTTTATTTCCCCTTTTTTTTAAATATATGTCACGGGCGAGGAGCAGGGTTTTTTTCTAACCGGCTGGTATTTGCTGGCTGCCTGAGCTACTGTATAATGATGCAGCGTTGGCCGTGTTTTCCATCCAGCATTATACGAGAAGTTTGGGACGGCCAGTGTCCCTTGATGGGGGGGAGGGGAGGGAAGATGATGTTTTTGCAAGAAATAAAGTTTGAAACTTTGTTTTGTCTGCCGTTTCCCCTGTATTTATAAAGTCTGTCCAAGTTATGCAAACACAACTGCACACTGCCACGGGAGGGGAAAAAGGGAAGGGAAGTCGAGCCTTGAAAAGAAATGCAGCCTTGAGCCTCACTCGCTCGTTGCTGTCCAAAAGTGATGTCATTCTTTGCACTGCACACGTTGTCTCAGTACTTTGTTCTTTCAGGGGGAAACGAACGAGGCCCAGACTTTCCTCTGCTGTTGTTTTTATATGGCTCTGGGACTTCATAACCAAACCAATAAATGAATTTGATTTTGACCCAAAGACATACAAACAAGCATACTACAGTTTGTCGACGTGGGTAGTCTGAAGTGCTAAGTCGAAATGTTTATTGGTTTTAAATATATATATGTGCATTGGGGGGGGGGGAATCTAAAATGAAGAAATAAAGAAATAATACAAATTAAATATATATTGTATTTATTATTTTTTTCATAATATATATATGATAAAAGTATTTGCATTTTTTTTTTAAAGTTAAAAAGTGTTCAGCCTCAGTTGTTTCTTACTCAGTAGCCCGTACTACTCTCGAGAGGCTTCTTTAAACCCTCGGCTCGCACTCGACCTGCAATTACACCACATGCGCTGTAGGGGCCAATGCCCCCTGGAGGCCAATGTCGCCGCTGCACGCTCCCTATAGCCATGCTCGCAGGTAGGGCTCGGGCTCCGATGCCGTTGCCTGAGCCCTGGATACCTCCCGTGGGTATGTACAGGCCCTCCTGAGCAGCGACAAACTGATACCCTGGCTGAACTACAATATGACTGTGTTCCAGGGCTATGTATAGTAGTGAATCACCGCTCTGTCACGGTGCAAATATTTAAACAATTTTTGTTGTTGTTGATGTGTGGTATATTCCAGAGCTCAAGGTCACTTCACAGAAACCGTCCGCACATTTCCCAATGCTTTAGTTTGAACGTTATTTGCTTTTTGATGTGGCTAAATTGGCTACCCCGGCGCATTGTGGGTAATGGTAAGGTCCACTCGGAGTAGGGCTTTGTACCGAAGTACTGTTAGGACAGTGGCGGGCCGTGGGCCTGGGGCCTGGGCCTTCAGTGAGGTCCTACAGTCCCACCCGAATTAATCCACCTCTTATTACTATCATTATGATACCATGGCTCTAGACCAGGGCTTCTCAATACGTCCATCGCGGCGTAGTATTGGTAGATCGCATGACATTAAAAAAAATTGGCCCGCCCCCGTCATTTTCTCTATAGCACCTCTTTGTTCATTTATTAAACTAAACAGCCGTCTGATGTTGATCGTATCTACACAACAGCATGTCATTTCTCTCGGCTCTCCGTCTCGCGCTGCAGAATGCGCGCATCGGGACGGAGAAAAAGAAGAAAAAAAGTCCTCCTTACGATGTCTAACTTTTCTTGAAAAGTTCGTCTTGAGAAAGGCGTTAAAAGTATATGCTCGAACAAATCGACATCTTCTCCTCCTTCCGCCATTGTGGGTTGAAAAAACAGTTTTGTAGTCCGCGAATTAATTCCTTTATCAAATTCAGTTTCCTAGTTCTGAGGTTTTGCATCTACCTGCCCAGTGCCCATAGGCCCCGCCTCTCAATATTGGTAATCCAATCAAAAGACGTGCACGCCCTCCGCCTGCTAGCTGGCTCCTGTGCCGGTTCCGGGGCCTTCTAGAAGGAGCCAACTCTAAAGCTGATTGGTTGACACAACATTGTCATTCCCATTCACTTGAAGCTACCAGCGCCGGCAATGTTGATTCTGAAGGCCTAAGGGCAAATTTTAGCCCCCTGGCAACACACGATGGCTGAATATGATTGGATAAAAGATCTAACGTAAAGACCAGCCCTCCAAATCTCAACCTGGCGCTGGCAGCAGCACAACCAAGAGGAACGCTATGAAATTAAGAGAATAACTCTTACTCTGATAAATAATTGAATACATATTTGTGGGAAAATATATTTAGAAAAAAATATATATCTGATGATGTTTAGGCCAGCAAGGCCTGACGGCCCGCCACTGTGTTAGGATGATTTGGACCTTTTTTGGTGTTACTTTAATTCCACCTGTACTGCAGCAGTGAAGAGAAATGAGTTGCAGTGCCGTTTCCAGCCACACCGACACGCCGTCGGACCGGTAGCTTCTGAAGCGGCCGTGAACAGGTGGCCCTTTGAACACCAACTGAAAATCCGCCATCTTGGATCCACGCGACGCAGCTCCTGGCTGCCAAAGGACCTAATTACACATCGCTGTCTGTTCAATGCACGATGTATTGTAACGTCTCGGACGTTATGGCACTGATGACACGGAGACGGGACGACGTTATTAATCCTCACTTTATTGGGCATCCACCAACACAGACAGCGTGCTCCTCTCAAGCCAGCAGCTCGAACGTCAACAACAACGCTTCCCGTCAACCACCCTTAACTTCCGTTTTCCGACAGGTTAACCCCGCCTCCCCTCTACTCCGCCAATCACAGGCACGCCCCCTCGACCAGCACGCACGGTGCCACACTGTGATTGACAGCCACTTCACAGGGTCGCTACAGTATTATTATTTTGTATTAGACATTATGATATATAATAATTCATATATTATATGTCACCCAATGTTTATGTCGTATACTGTTATTAGATATTATTAGATATAGTATATATAATACATATATTATTACATATATATATATTTTTAAATGTATATATGTTAGGGCTGTCAGCGTTAACGCGTTAATCTATGCGATTAATTTGGCCGCGATTAACGCAACTTTGTTTACTTCCGGTGTCGTTGAAGTTGTTGCACTCTGTTGAGTGTCAAACCGCGGCAGTCCGCCTCCTTCCTCCCGTCTGCTCCTCGATATTCACAGAGAAACAGAGGGCGACGTGTCGGTGACGCGGGGCGGAAGGTGCAGGTGACTTTTTTCTTTGCTCCGCCCGATGCGCGCGCACACGCCGGCATGGAGCTCTGCGGCCCGCGAGACGGAGAGCCGAGACGTGTGAACGACACGTCGAGACAGAATGACATGCTGCTGTAGAGACGACCAACAACAGACGTTTAGTTTAATAAAAGAACAAAGACGTCTTTAAGGAAAGAACCTTACATTACTTCTGCTGTAATCTTGCGCTATAGAGAACATTTCAGGGGGGCGGGGCCTCACCCTGATAGAATGGTGGGGGAAACACTGGGATGTGTCACATGCAAAAAACTTTAAAAGGTGAATTTACATTGTTTTGTAAAATCGAGAACATGAGCCCAGACTCCAGAGGGTTAACATTACATATTTGTCAGTTTACCAAGGCCACTTGTTCTGCTGTTGTTGAATGTTAAAGATGACAGGACCAATGGGGTCTCAAATACACCTTTGTTTACTAATCTGATGTTGCACTGAAGAAACAATTTATCATCCACGATATTAAATACCTCGCTGGCACTTTATAGGTAGGAGCCTCTTTGAAAACACAGCTCTGTGTGAAGTTTTGTCTTTAACCCTTGTAGGTAGCTGAATATTTTTGACCCGCCGATTAATTTGACCCCATTCAATGTTTAATGTCGGTGTTCTTTCGGTAGTCAACAAACAAACATAAAGTGCCTCACACTTAAACTTGGAAAACAATATTAATTCTAATAAATTTCTGGAGGTTTTAATTGCTGCCGTCAAATTGAACCCAAAGGGTAAAATATGTTAGTAAATATAAAGGTAACAGGAGGGTGAAACATTGAATCGGGTCAAAATGACCCATAGGCGGGGGGAGGGTGTAATATTGATTCGGGTCAAAATGACCTGAAGGCAACACAAGGGTTAAAAAAGAATACAATTAAACAAGTGTCTAAAATACACGCTGTCTGAAGTGATTACTCGTTCATTTAGAAGATTTAGTCTTTAGAAGAAAAAAAACTTTTAATTGCGATTAATGAATTTCTAAATGTGCGATTAATTAGTTCATTTTTTTAAATCGATTGACAGCCCTAATATAAATATTAACAATTTTGTGTTTTCCATGAAAACTCACTTTTATTCTTCAAATGAATATAACATATAGTGAAGACTATAGTGAATGATTTTTCTTTGAAATATAAATTCTGTTCTTCAAACTTGTGGCTCAAAGGAAGGCCAGTTTTATAGCTTCTCTCACCAGCATAACTGTTTTCAGCTGTGCTCACATAAAAAGGGGTTTCAAGGGTTTTCTACCCCTCCGTTAGTCTTCTAAGACGATAACACAATGTACCACTAGAACACTGGAGATGGGCCTCTATACACCTATGAAGAGACTTCATTAACAACCAGAGAATAGTCATTTACCACATTAACAATATAGAGAGTGAATTTATGATTAATTTAATGTTATCTTCATTAAAAAAAAATTATTCTCTTTGGAAAATAAGGACATTTCTAAGTGACTCCAAACTTTGGAACAGGACTGTATATTAATAATAAAAGGTAACCAGTGTTACACACCTGATGTGTGTTTAAGCTGCTCGCTCTGTGGAGGCAGTCTGCTGGCTTCAGGTCCAAACGGGTCAGAAGGATGTCGACCACATCGCTTCCCCTGGCTCGAGTTGTTTCAGTTGTGTGAATTATCCAAAGTGCAAGCATCAAAGCAATGGCTCCTGTAATGTGTCCAGACCACTAAACAAACATACTTTTATTTTTGCATGACCCATCGCTGCATAATCTAATTGGTTATGAACCCAGAGTGGATGTTACCGTCCAACACCTTTCATCACCACATAAGACGAAAACCACAGCATCCATCACGAAAAACCTTTTCACAGGCGAGAGGTATTTCCACTAGAATTCTACTCGTCACAGATCATTTATTATTTGCACACGTTAACACGCCGTTACATAAAGACAGATAGATGTGGAAGATACAGGAAGAACACTTTTTTCTTTTTTTAAACTAATATGTGCCGGAGTGATCGAGGCCCCAATGTGAGCTCGCGGGTATGTGTGTGTATGTATGTATGCGTGTGTGTGTGTGTGTGCGCGAGGATGCGTCCTGTTCAGTGTGCGGAGGAGGCCCCTCAGAAGCGCACGCGCACCCTCCACGAGTAGTTTGTGAGGACTTTGTCTTTTTTCTTCACGACGCAGGTGTACGTGCCCTCGTTAATGGCGTTGGCCACGATGGTGATGTGGTCGTCTTTCAAGGAGATGTAGTTGGGGTGAGAGTACTCCAGCAGCTCCCCGTCCTTGTACCAGCTGAAACGGGGGGGGGGGGGCACATTAGATGCTGCTCGGTGAAACAGAGAGAGAGAGAGAGAGAGAGATACTCACTATACTTTGCCTTTCTTGGATGCTATTTTCTTCCCACATCGAAAAGTCAGCTTCTTTCCCTCGACGACCAGCTTGTGTTTGGTCCTCGGGGGCGTCTGGGTGGGAGCCACCGTGGGGAAAGGAAATTCTGAAGAGATATCGGAAGGGAAACACTTGAACTGAAGCTCCAATGAGACCAACACAGATCAGACCCTTTGTGATGATCCAGACTACAACCATCATCTGAAAGCAATGAACACCGAAAAAAAGAGATGCCGCTACACCTGTGTGTTTTAATAGTCTGGAGACGTTCCAGCTTTGCCCCAAACTTTTGTGAACATTGTTGATCCAGACCTCATCGCGGTGCTTATTGAGGCTTTTCATCATAACCCCTGAGCTACCGGTGCCGCGGTTGTCTTATCAGTATAATCTCTCCCATCTGGTTTCTGACAAACACAAACACAACAGGCCGTCGCCGCCGCCGCGTGATCAATTCTAAGAGTCTGCCGACAAAAAAAACCCAGTCGCTCTCGTTAATGCCGCAAAAATCCAAATTGACCTTGTGTGTCTCTAACCCTCAAGCCACAGTCTGAAATTCCAGCGGTTTGGAGTCGCTCAGGAATTTTCCACAGCCGTACAACGTCTCCCAATCAACAATGAGGAACAGATTACTGCGAGCCAGGAATCGTATCCTCTTGCCTCTCTCCACACACTGACCCTCGTTGCTGACAAAGCTCTCAAACGCCACAACGACCTCTGGGCCGCGATGGGTAGGCGAGCCATTTCAACGGGACGCCTGAGCGCCAGGCGCACCCCGCGGTGGACCTGAAGGGGCTCAGGCCGCCGGACTGCGGATGTGTCGTCGGTGCACCTGCTCTGCTCTGTCACGCACGTTTCTACGCTCGTCTTCCCCCCAGAACTAAAGACAAACTCGTCCACTGGCGAGCGTGATCTCGCCGCTCTGCACGGCCGGATCCGTTGCTCTCCCGTTGCTCCGTTGGCAAGCGGTTCACAGCTGCTCAACCGTAGAGAAAACGTTTTTTTCTTTTCTCACCGTAACAGAAATCACAGCTGGCGGGGCAGTGCTTCTTCATCAGCTTACGCTTGCTTTCGCAATAGCCTTTCCGAGCCCACGCCGGACAGATAAATAACCGGTCCAAACATCCTGGAGGAGGAGAGAAGGGGGCAGGCAGGTCAGCAAGCAAACATAGATTCGGATCCCTGATCTACTTTCGGTTCCAATGAAGATGACTCATCTTAATACACGCTAATGGTGACTCGTGAGCAGTTTATACAACTTTCATTCGAGTGAGTCGTCGAAGATAAACTGCGGTCCAGGCTCTGGTCGCCCGTGGCCAACATTTGGATCGGATTTTGAGAGGTTTTCTCCAGCTGGTTCCTTTCGCAAGACGTAAGTCCCCGGGACTGACTGACTGTCACCCCCAGGACTACCACCTCTTCTTCCACCTTCCTCTCTCCTCCTTCTTCCCTCTGATTGTTGTTTGTCATGTCCAAATGTTGCACCTTCCACCTTGTTTGTGAAAACATTCATTCTTTGGCAATAAACCTGTTTCTGATTCTGATTCTGATTCTAGTACTGGGATCGGACCTTTGGAGATGTGTCAGATGAAGACATCTCGCCCTGACTTGGTTCAGAGGCGATCGTAGCTTGCCGTCTTTTCACGACTTTCGTGGCGTTCAGGCGATCGGGAAGGTGCTGCTGTTCCATTCCTCTTACGCTTCGTGTTTCGGGCCAACATGGTGGAACCCGTTGTCTGACCCTATGACCTACAACCCTCTCCTTCGGGCCATCGGGCCTATTCTATCGTCTGATCCCAAGATGAGAACTGGACTTGCTTCTTGAGGTCTTGAGGACATATTCCATTTCTTTAAGAGACTTCAGCGGTTCCCTTTTTTTGGAGGAATCGCAAAATGTCTTAAAGAGCCATTGAGTCCGTTTGCTCACCACTTACTACTTCTCAACATCCTGTGTCCCGGATGGCCGACAAGATGTATTGACCCTTGTCGAAGTCCTTTCAATAAAGAAGAGCTTTTTTTCCCCCTCAATTGTGTTCTGGTGGAAAAGTAAGAAGGATCGTGAACATACCGTAGAGGCGGTGCAAGCCCATCACATCATCCTGCGTGATCAGCTTGCGCCCTGTCAGAGTCGCATTCAGGTGCATTATAGCTTTCGGGTGCAAGGAATGCATGAGTCCCAGGACGTGGCCGATTTCGTGAGTCGCCACATGGACGAGATCCGTCAGCCAAACTCCTGCAACACACAGATACCGTTTAAAAATGACTTTCTCTTTCAGTCGCCCTGCACCCCAACGAACGGACCGGCGTCCAATCGGTATCCAACAAACATGCCGAGGACACGTGCCTTTCTTCCAGCTAAAGCGCATGTTTCCCAGAATCCAGTATTCGTGGTCGTCAAAGTGGATCTCGCCAGTTGGCGGGAAGAACGCGTGAGCCAATTCTCCCGTGATGCCGTCGAAACAATGGTGCAAGTAGGACTGCAGACAGTCGGTGTGGTTGGCGGGGTAGAAGCCTGCCAAGACAGAGAGAGGGGGGGAGAGACATACCTCAGAGCCGAGGAGGGAAACCCTCACTCCATTATGTCTGCTCCGTGCAGACAACAGCCGGAGGGGGGGGAGGATGATGGATTACAAAAAGCAGAGCTTTTTCTTTAGCCTTCACCTCGCAGGATGACAACCATTCCTCTTGCTGTCACTGAGAATTTATGCAGGACCCTGGAGTTTGTACTCAAAGGGAAAGATAAAGCACAACGTGGGCCGCTTCGCCTCGGGCCTGACACGTATGGAAGTTGTTAAGCGTTTCTTTTTTCCTTTTTTTTCTCCACTCACAATTTGTGAATCACGTTCGAGTATACGCTCGGTAGTATAGGTGAGTTTGTACGAGGCGAAGAAATCTCTGCGGAGAGAGAGAGAGAGAGGGACACGGTACCCACCGATCTTCATGTCGGCTTCTTGGTCAGCCGGCACCTCTCGGAAGCTGAACGGAGAGACGTAGCTCCACATGGCGAAAGCCTTGGCGATGCCTCGCCGCGTGTCGCTGGCATTTATCAAGTTTGTGGGGAAGGAGAGCAACCTGCACAGAAACAACAGCGTTACGTCGTTATTGCACATTAGTCTACACAATGGCTGCTGTTCAGACAGCTCCATTGCTCTTCATACCCCGGGGATAGACTGATAATGGGTACTTCTAATACGAATCAGATCGTGATATCAACTGTCAATATAAAAGAGACTCATGCAGTTACATTGTTTTTTGGTCTACCTTTCCCAAAAGCCAGAGATCGCACCTCTCTAGTTAAACCCAATCCTCCTCGGATCTGATTTTTGGAGATCCGGAAAGAACAAAGTGTCACTGGATCTTCCCCGAACATTTAGCTGATCCAAATGTGTAACCGTTGCATTTGCAATGTGGGTGCGAGAGCCCATAATACTCCATTACCTCCCCCTTCGGACTAATGCCAAGAGTTCAGCCAAGTAACCTTTGTGGGTCCTACGACCTTCGATGGACGTCTTGCCGCGCCCTTTCGCTTCGAGGTGAATGATTTCATTACGGTGCTGCTAAGCCACACCCACAATGGCCCGACGTCCCTCGCCAATGCCTCCTTTCAAATGAAAAGAAAATATCTGTGCTTGTGTTTTCCTGCCAAAACCAACACCAACTCTCTGTGGTGTTTTTCACCCATTTGTGTCCCATTAAACCCCCCAAAAAAACAATTTTCTACGACTGCAGGAAGAATTTGCAAAATAAATACTTGTATGTCAGCTTGAACTTGTTCCACTTGAGCACCTCCGGGGTGAGGGTGTAGCGCTTGTTCCTGGAGAGGTGAAGCACTTGGGTTCGGGCCTCTTTGCGGATCCCGATGAGCAGCACGGCGGTGTAAGCTTCTTCCTTGGACAAAGAGAAACCTTTCATTAATCACCTCGTACCGACGTGAACTCCGTTTGCAATCTTGACAGTTGCGGCCGCACGCGCTACAGTCGCCGATGTCTCAGTGCCTTCGCGTCTGAAGGTTTGCGCGTAACGCCTCGTGGAAACAGGAAGCGGGCGGCAGTAAAAGTGAGTTCCAAAACATAAAGAATGAGCCTTTTCGCAGATAAGTCGGGTCTGATGTCCCAAACGCTCACAGCTGGATTCTGCAACTTTTGTTTCATAGCTTTTGAAAGGCCGCCTGTGTGCTTTGCAGTTTATTGCTCTCATTAACATTCTGTGACCGAGGCGTTGGTTTTCCTTGGCTGCGATATTCCATAATAGTTGATAGAAATCTGTCACTTTTTATGGAGATGGGTTTAAGGGTTTCCAACACTCAGAGTCGGGCTGTGACTCTGACCCAAAGGCTTCTTGTGCTATAACTGATACATTTAAGAGGAATCATAGGGGTCATGCATCAAAACTGAAAAAACACTGAAGCTACATACCTGCTCCCATATACCACTAATATCTTTCAATGGGCCGCGACACATTTTAACCCTAAATATGTGCTTGCCCTCGTCGTGGAGTGTATCTGTGGAAGTATATACATGTGGGAGGGGGAGGTGGGAATGCTGTGCCGGTGTATAAGTGGATATGGATGGTTGTGTGTGGGTGTTTGTTGAGGTGGATGTTTGTGTATGTGGAGATAGACATATGTACTCGCTGTGGGCCGGACTCTGGATGCTGATACTACCGACTTTTGGATGTGCGCTGTTAATTGTGTTGCGATCATTTGTTTGGATGTCGAGGATTGCTCTGTTTGGTTGAAAATGCAAATAAAAAAAATAAAAAAAGATGTGCTTGCTTACTGACGAGCGTATCCACTGTGAATCAGGAGTACGGTGTGAGGGGTTAAAGAGAGCATGCCAACCACCAACAGGCTGCAATGACAAGGCCTCAATGTGGAATATTGCCATGGCCCTGCTGATGCCCCGCCCACTCCTCCTCTCTACCTCCATCTGTCTGATGGATCACGGAGGTCTGGATCGTGGTCCATGCCTACAACCAACTATTCATACACTCTGTCATATTCATTGAATGTGTTTTAACTCTGTAATGCTTCATTCTGGTCACATGACATCTATTGCATCGTCCATCTTGGAGAGGGATCCTCCTCTGTTCTCTCCTGAAGGTTTCTTCACTTTTTTCGCCGTGAAGGGTTATTTGGGAGTTTTTCCTGATCCGATGTGAGGTCAAAGGTCAGGGATGTCTATGTATACAGATTATAAAGCCCTCTGAGGCAAATTTGTAATTTGTGAGAATGGGCTATACAAAATAAACTGAACTGGACTGAATAGGCTTCAAATTAGCGTGTTGTTTTCGATTATCCGACATCGCTTTCGGAATCAGAAGGGGCGATCAAACAAAACCTTCACTTTACACAGCGTTTGACCAGGTGTGTTTGTGTGTGTGTGTGTGGGGGGGGGACCTACTTTAAGAAGCGGATGCCTTCTATGTGAGCGGCCCGAGGGCGCGAGCTACAACCGTTTTGGGGGCAGTAATTTTAAAATTAAGACCGTTTTTGGGGTCTCAAGAGAATCCGATGATGCCGAGGAACGAACGACCACGTGCAACGCCGACAGACAGGATGTGCGGTTTGTCGATTGTCCCCATCGGTGCGATTCGTCGCGCCTCACTCGCCTCTCTACGTCTAGCTGGCCACCTGAAGTGCGTCCATTCAGAACGGCTATGAAAGCTTTGACCTGTGAACGTGGTCAGACGGCACCTAATAAGAGCCGGTATGCTTATAGCACACCGAGGCCTCATTGGGTGTAAACGACCATATGGCTATTGTAGTGGCCATTTCTCCAAATAAATCAAATCAAACTATAAATCAAATTGCCACGGACGCACCGTGGGCTTTTGAGTTGACGCAGCCAAAAAAAAGTAATGTCCATCTTTCTGATAATGTATATACTAAACAAACAAAAAGAAAAAACAAAATGTTGACACTGCCTTCTGTGTGCTGGTAAAAAAAACATCGGTCACCCAGGTGCATGCTGGTCCTAAAGCTACCCACACCTACATATAACCACAGGTGCCCAGTGTTACCCAATCAGTCAGTAAACCAATCCTAAAAACAAATATATTTAAACAACAATCACAATGAACTAAACCAAACTAAAACTATCATAAGAAAAAAAGCTCTTCTAATCTCAAAATAGAACCTAAATAAGCAATGATTAAACAATATTACTTTACAATAGAACTAAATCCAAATGTAAAAAATAAATAGCTCCAACAGCTATGATCAATACACTAGGATGAAGATCATTGCGGTGCCATTAAATGAACAAGAAAAACTGAATTATTCTGTATAAGAATCTACAAATGTTGATCAATCTTTCATAATTTGACTTGACTTCAAATATACAATCAGCAAGGAACATCCATGTTTGATTCAGAAACCAATGCAACAAATGCACTGGCTTCACTTTGTATTCCAGTCCTGATGCGCTCTGGTTCCTGTTCCTGCTTCGCCCAGTCAAGACAAATAGAAGCATTACTTCCTTCATTTCCTGACCAGAGTCGTGACACGGGGGCCGGCCGGCCGCACCACTGTTGAACTCGATGTCCTCTCTTGCTCTGATGTTAAATATAATATGTTTCTCACTGCATTAGGACACACTGGTCATTGTTTTATACAACAGTTGCTCTTCCTGACCTTTACCTAACACACCGGGGGCCTGTGCGTCCCGTGATTTATGAAGTGTTTAATGTAGTGGGGCCAGCGCAGTTCTTTCACTGTCGCGTCTTGTTATTTCCCCTGCAAATCTCCTGTCAGACTTTGACGTAAATAGAGATGAACCATAAACCATGAGGGCCCGAAAAACAAACGCTCCAGAATAAACCTCGAAGCCAGTGGTGAGCGCAGACTCTGAGGGCAAAAGATCTGAGGACGGATCCCAGAGGGATTAGTCGGAGAATCTGGAAGAATTTAAGCTGAGTCCACGAGACTGTTAAAACAGGGATTATGATTTCCATCCTTAGTTTTCAGAGAAGCAAAGGCGACTTTCTGTGCGTAATTCAACACATTGAAACATTCTGAATATGTCACAGATTGCCCGTCTTCAAACTAGATTGTCAGCATTGATAGAACACAGTGTTACTTAATGGGATATATAGTAATATAGAAATACGTTGCGTGTTTTCATGCTTCTTCTGATACATCTCTAGATTCAAAAAAATGGAAATTGGTCATTATATTGTATGTAATCAGGCAGTATTTTGGTTTTATGCATAAAAGAAAACACACTGAAATGCCCTTTAACTGCACTTTTACCTCACTTCATTCACTCAACGATCCATTTAAACTCATATGTATTTTACTTCTGCTATAATTCGTTCCGGTGGATGATATAGGCAGTTCTGTAATCCTCAGCAGTCGTCGCCCTGATTGACACATAATGAGAGTGTGTGGCAAAGGAAATGACATAAAGCAATTCCTCAGGCTCTGTGTCGCAGTGGGTGGCGGTCTGGAGGAGCACATTCATCCAATTGACTGAGGATTTTACTGTACAGGCCAGGGATCCATCCCATTGCCTGATCTAATTATGGGTTTCATCCAATTTATGTGCCTTTATAACCCGACATTAATTGGATCTGAAAGGCTCTGCCATGCGGGCTGGAACCGAGTGATTTCACTTGTGCAGAACTTCTGAATAACATATATATCAAGAAATTGATTATATTCTTTCTAGATCTGACCTCATCCTGATACCTGAACTGTGAAGAAAAAAAAACCTATATTATAGTTAAAATAATGTGTAACCTGGCTGCCTTGAAATGTTGAGTTAGACAAGTTAAGAAAAATTGTCTGAACTTTAATTTGAGTTAATTCAACGAAGAATATAGTCTCTCTGCTGAGGACCAAACTTTATAAAAAAGAACAACATGTATTTAAATTGTACTGACTGTCAAATGTACACCATCTTTACACACTTTGGGTGGATTTGGGTATCCACAGAGTATCACATTTTCATATTTCATTATAATTGGTTCATATGCTACTGTGGTGTTGAATAATTTTGGCTATACTTTGTATAGCCTATTGAAAGTCCTGCTTCTCGTAATGACATTGCTCATACATGCCGAATTAAAAAGTGGATTTTAATAATGAAAAATGAGGTCAAGTCTCACAATGCATCTTCACAGAAATTTAGGGCACAGTTTTGAGTTTTCTTTATGACAAAGGAGACAATTAACTTATACTTCTAGTAATAATGATACCCAAAAAATGACCATCTACACAACATATCGGACGCCACAGCATACCTCTAACCTCCAGGAGGGGAACGCCGTGGTTTGGTGCATCCCCGCCACCAGAAAGCTGAGAAGCGCCGCCGCGTGCAGCAGAGGAGCGAAGCCCCACTCGCCTCCTCGTCCACTTCTGGGAGTCTGACAGCACACCATGGCTCTGCGATATATCACACCTCCGGAGGGAGGGAAGAAACACACAAAAAACACACAAATAATCCCTCAGAGAAAGACTACGCAGGTGTATCACCCGTGCCCGCGAACATTACTCCTTGGCCATATGGCGCCGTCGTGCGTAAAGCGCGAAGCAGCAGCTTCTTGGTGCTATTGTTGCGGCAGCGCAGGAACAAAACAAAACAAAAAAAACGCGGACCGGGTCGTGAGAGCGGTCCAGACTGCATCTGTTCGGCGCTCTCTTCCGCGCAGTGCGCGTTTGCCAGAAGCTTCGGTTTCATATTACCGGAGATGGGGCATCGGGTCAGCGCGTCGAGACGATCTAATGAGAACCACACGCGCTCCATCTGCCCACGGAAACCACCCGCTGGAGCCCGCTGGAGCGGAACCACGCGGTTTATTATGATGAACAGGAGCTTCTGAGGTTAATGTCATGCTTCGGAGGGAGAGAGAGAAAAAAGAAAAGTAGTTTAGGCTTCTCCTGAGCTCAGTTTTAGGGGACACTTTCAGGGCAGATAGGGTATAGAGAAACTTGAGCTTCCCTCTTTATTTTCATGATTAAGAATATGAGATCCAAAAAGGAGTTTAGGGTTTGGTGCTGGTGCTCACAGGTAATCAATTGGTATTGTGTTAACAGCATGTTGACTCATTGGCCTGGTTTATGGGCAGTGGCGGGCCGTGGGCCTGGGCCTTCAGTGAGGTCCTACACAGTCCCACCCGAATTAATCCACCTCTTATTACTATCATTATGATGCCATGGCTCTAGACCAGGGCTTCTCAATACGTCCATCGCGGCGTAGTATTGGTAGATCGCATGACATTAAAATAAATTGGCCCGCCCCCGTCATTTTCTCTATAGCACGTCTTTGTTCATTTATTAAACTAAACAGCCGTCTGATGTTGATCGTATCTACACAACAGCATGTCATTTCTCTCGGCTCTCCGTCTCGCGCGCTGCAGAATGCGCGCATCGGGACGGAGAAAAAGAAGAAAAAAAGTCCTCCTTACGATGTCTAACTTTTCTTGAAAAGTTCGTCTTGAGAAAGGCGTTAAAGGTATATGCTCGACCAAATCGACATCTTCTCCTCCTTCCGCCATTGTGGGTTGAAAAAACAGCTTTGTAGTCCGCGAATTAATTCCTTTATCAAATTCAGTTTCCTAGTTCTGAGGTTTTGCATCTACCTGCCCAGTGTCCATAGACCCCGCCTCTCAATATTGGTAATCCAATCAAAAGACGTGCACGCCCTCCGTCTGCTAGCTGGCTCCTGTGCCGGTTCCGGGGCCTTCTAGAAGGAGCCAACTCTAAAGCTGATTGGTTGACACAACATTGTCATTCCCATTCACTTTAAGCTACCAGCGCCCGCAATGTTGATTCTGAAGGCCTAAGAGCAGATTTTAGCTCCCTGGCAACACACGATGGCTGAATATGATTGGATAAAAGATCTAACATAAAGACCAGCCCTCCAAATCTCAACCTGGCGCTGGCAGCAGCGCAACCAAGAGGAACGCTATGAAATTAAGAGAATAACTCTTACTCTGGGAAATAATTGAATACATATTTGTGGGAAAATATATTTAGAAAAAAATATATATTCTGATGATGTTTAGGCCAGCAGAGAAGGCCTTGCTGGCCCTGACGGCCCGCCACTGTTTATGGGTATATATCGATTCTTCAGCAAGGCCGAGAGCATCCTTGTGGCACTGCAGTGGCAAGTGTCAGTGTCAGGTGTCAGTCAGATGTCAGTGTCAGGTGTCAGTGTCAGGCGTCAGTCAGGTGTAAGTCAAGGATCAGTGTCAGATATCAGTCAGGTGCCAGGTGAGTGTCAGATGTCAGTCAGGTGCCAGGTAACAGTGTCAGGTGTCAGTCAGGCATCAGGTGCCAGTCAGGTGTCAGTCAGGCGTCAGGTAACAGTGTCAGATGTCAGTCAGGCGTCAATCAGGTGTCAGTCATGTGTCAGGTGTCAATCAGGTGGCAGTCAAGTGTCAGTCAGGCGTCAGGTAACAGTGTCAGATGTCAGTCAGGTGTAAGTCAGGTGTCAGGTGTCAGTCAGGCGTCAATCAGGTGTCAGTCAGGTGTCAGGTGTCAGTCAAGTGTCAGTCAGGCGTCAGGTAACAATGTCAGATGTCAGTCAGGTGTAAGTCAGGCGTCAGTTAGGTGTAAGTCAGGCGTCAAGTGTCAGTCAGGTTCCAAGTGTCAGTCGGGTGTCAGTCAGGTGTCAGTCAGGTGTAAGTCAGGCGTCAGTTAGGTGTAAGTCAGGCGTCAAGTGTCAGTCAGGTTCCAAGTGTCAGTCGGGTGTCAAGTGTCAGTCAGGTGTCAGTCAGGTGTCAGTCAGGTGTCAGTCAGGCGTCAAGTGTCAGTCAGGTTCCAAGTGTCAGTCAGGTGTCAGTCAGGTGTCAGTCAGGTGTAAGTCAGGCGTCAGTCAGGTGTCAGTCAGGTGTAAGTCAGGCGTCAAGTGTCAGTCAGGTTCCAAGTGTCAGTCAGGTGTCAGTCGGGTGTCAAGTGTCAGTCAGGTGTCAGTCGGGCATCAGGTGCCAGTCAGGTATCAATCAGGTGTCAGTCAGGTGTCAGTGTCAGGTGTCAGTCAGGCATCAGGTGTCAGTCAGGTGTAAGTCAAGTGTCAGTGTCAGTCAAGTGTCAGTCAAGTGTCAGTCAGGTGTCAGGACAGTGGCAAGCGGGCATCACTCGTTCGACACCCGTCAGAAGGCTGCCAAGATGAGTGGGTTGAGTTTCTTTCTTTTGTTAGTACCTAAGTGTACGGACAGATGGATGACACGTTGGCCTTATTGTAGACTTAATAATTATGCACACCTCTCTCAAGTGTAACAGCAATTACAACCACATAACTATAGATTATAATTAACTGGAGGATACATTTTTTTTCTACACGTAGATCTTGAACCTTGCATATAAACAGGACCCGTTGAAATTGGATGGGAAAAAATTTAACTCAGCAGCGGTGCAAATAAGTTGATATGGAGCTTAAAACTGTATACCTGTGTTGAGCAACCAGGTTAAACTTTATTTAGAAATGTACTTTATTGAAATACTTCCACTGACAACGTTATGATTGAGGCAGATAGTCACACAAAAATGCAATATTTATCTAGTCCTACTTTTATAGTAATAGAGCTGCAATAATAAATGACAACGTTTATTTTTCACCTTTTTAATGGTTTTTTCACTTTTTTGTGGCATCTGCAAAGTGCCAACTGACACTGACAAGTGGTTATGCCTAAATGTTACTCGAGGGTCACATAAATGTACAAAAATAAAGTTACAAAATAAACTCTGACATCTAGTGGCAGTCCTGTGGCAGCTTGGCACTTCTCTGACTATTTCATTACATTTCAATTAGTTTGTTTAGGCCAAAATCAAAACTTATACATTTTCCTCAGAGGGCCTTCACAGACTGTAACATCCTCTGACCTTTGACCCTCACATCGGTTCAGGAAAAACTCCCACAAAGAAAACTTTAATGGGGAGAAAAAGGGAAGAAACCTTCGGGAGAGCAGGAGAGGAGGAACCCTCTGTCAGGATGGACAGAAGTACAATACATGTCATGTGTACAGAATGAACAAATAACAGAGTTAAAGCAAATTCAATACATATGACAGAAATTATTTGACTAGTATGCCTGATGAAAAGGTTACAACTATCAAAAATAACAGCAACAGTGAATATAGTAGAATACTAATGATAATAAAAGCAGCAAGGGCATTGAAAATGCTCCGACTAGTGGTGGCACGTCTCTGACTAGTGGCGGCACTCCTGACAAGTGGAGATATTATTCAACTCTTATTTTAAAAAAGTTTTGATAAATATTATTTTATATTTTTAAAAGGATTTTTTTAGTTGATTGTTGTAAATGACTATGAAAGTAAATTATTCGGAAAAAGTATATTTTGTTCCTTTTTGTTTCAAAACCAGCTAAATCATACATAAATAACACGAAATTATAAACAAAAAAGTACAGTTCCTTGTGAACCAGGAGCTAATTACCGTGACACATTTCCCTCATACCTTTTAATTTATGTTCTGCTTATTTAAATGAGTTTTGACTGTTTTCAAATGACAGCAAGTCCTTATTCTTAATAATCTTCAGAATAACGATTCCAATTTAGTATTTATCTCCTCTCTATTAAACCGGGGGGAACAAACGTTCCCCGGAACTCGTTGTGCGAGGAGCTTGTTTCTTCGAGCCCTTCGCGGAAGTGGCACTCCTGGCGGAGGAAATGGCGGCCATCAGGCGTCCATGGGTTTACAGCTGCCAACCAGCCAAGCACCTCGGAAGTTGACACGTAAGACATGTAACTGTCTCTCTCGCTCGGTGGGCGCAGCAGTATGTGTGTGAGCGGAGAGAAGTCCAGTTCGTGTCGGATGTTGAAGACGTAACAGGTGAGAGCTGTCGGGCATGTCCTCCTCTCGTCCCCGTACGGAGGCGAGTAGCTCCGTGGCTAACCGGTTAGCGTTACTCCTATAATCTCATTCGTCAGCCACCGGGCACGGTGCCGGTTATCGAGGAGGAGGCGAGAGCTGTGTGTATGCGTGCGTGCGTGTGTGTGTGCGTGCGTGCGTGTGTGTGTGTGTGTGTCAACGAAATGTCACGTGTGTTATTAACGAGCCACACAATTAGCTCCTGTCTACCGCTTTGGCACGACCGTTATACCTAAATATTATTTATTTATGTGTGTTATGGCATAAATCAAGATACTAAAGTAACGTTATGCGGTACTCACTTTATTACATGGCAACGAGCTAATAACAGCCCCCCCTATATATATCTAAATAACGTTATAAACTTGTATTGCATTAGTGTGCGGAATTTAGACAATCTATTTACTTTTAACAAACTCATCAATGCATTTGTTTACTTAAGAATTCTCTAGGGTGATTTAAAAATACAAATATTGTGTGTCTACTGTAGCGTCTTGGATATCAGGAAATGTTTTTCTAATTTTAACAAATTATAATGCCAGTCTACGATACTTGACACCTGTGCTGACACGGTGCTGCAGAATGTATTCTGTATTTACATTCTGAAGTATCTTAATCAGCCCTTTTTGAACTGGTACAATATCCATCTCCACCTGAAACGTCGTCCGTTGTGTTTTCACTGCTACAGGACCCCCCCCCCCCCCTGACCCTTGACCTTTTGGAAACATTGCTGGTAAACTTCGAACCCCTGCAGAAGAATGGCCAAAGAGCAGAAACCAGGCCGGGTGGACACGTGTGTACTGGCTGGATCGAATGGTCACGACGGCCAAGACTGGCACACTGGTCTGAGTGACCCGGCCTCCCCTCCTCCTCCTCCTCCGGGCGCCAACCGCGTGTCGAGGATGACCCGCGTCGCCACGGACGTGAGGACCAAGTGCGCGGCCTACGTGCTGGCGCTGAGGCCGTGGAGCTTCAGCGCCTCGCTCACGCCGGTGGCCCTCGGCAGCGCCTTGGCGTACAAGTTGGGCGGCTCCGTGGACCTGGTCATCCTGATGGTGTGCGCGGTCACCGTCCTCATGGTCCACGGGGCGGGGAACCTCGTCAACACCTACTACGACTTCTCCAAAGGGATCGACCACAAGAAGAGCGACGACCGGACTCTGGTGGACGAGATCTTGGCGCCGCAGGACGTCGTCGTGTTCGGAGCGCTGCTGTATTCGCTGGGCTGCGTGTGCGCCACTCTGCTCTACTTCCTGTCGACGCTGAGGCTGGAGCACCTGGCCCTCATTTACTTCGGGGGACTGTCCAGCTCTTTTTTATACACCGGAGGTGAGTAAAACGGGGTTCGTACGGTCATGGAAAACCTGGAAAAGTCATGGGATTTTAAAATGGTCATTTCCAGGCCTGGAAAAGTCATGGAAAAAACTTAAATCACAAATTTTGGGAAAGTCATGGAAATTTGTTATATTCACATGTTCATTTATGTCGAGTTTAAAATAATTCATATGTTTTTGAAAGGAAGACTCTCAAATTATAAGCCGGCATACGCCAAGTCCAAACAGATGGATTTGCACATAAAGGATAATAGTTTGATTAAAAGAATTACCATTTATATAAGTGTTTTTAAGAATAAAAATGTATTGTAATGTTTATTCTTTTAATCAAACTATTGTCTCTCATTCATTTGTTTCATATATTGTATGCTTTGTAGTAATTACCTTCGCATTGAAAATGCGGAAGGTAATGTTTTGATCGCCATTTATTCATTTATTTGTATTTGTGTTATTCGCATAAGTAAAAAAGTTTTTAACCGAATCGCATGAAATTTGGTGGGATGATTGGTTATTATCCGGGGACCATTTGATTAGATTTTGGGATTGATCAGGTCAAGGTCATGAAAAGGTCAACATCTTCTTTTTACCATAGTGCGGTCAATTTTTATCCAATTGGCATGCAACTAATGCCAAAATGTTCATAATTCAATGCCCAATCTTGTGATATGCAAAGGTATACGCTCTACCGAGTGCCCGTTCTAGTTCTCATTGTTTGAATACTACATTTTCAAAAAGTTTTCATGTACACACCGAGATTTCAGTTTGGTCATGGAAATTTGGTTTAAAGTCATGGAAAAGTCCTGGAATTCGTTTGGTCAACATGTGTACGAACCCTGATAAAATATCAACTTAAACGGACACGGTGACTGACGGAGGGACGAGCCTAGTGAGTGAGCGACAGCTCAAGCGCCATTGCACATCAGTGGGCTCCAGGCGGCAGCGAAAGGTTTTGTAAAATGGGAACTTTGCGTAGGATCATCCTGGTTCTCTGTCTCGCGTGTTACAAAAGGGCAGAAAAACAAACATTGGTTTGTTGAAGTTAAAAACTCATACTTATTTAGCCATGCAAATAGTCTGGGTTTAGTAATTGAGAAGCGCTGAGCGGTCCGGACAACATTTTTATTCCCGATTTATAGGTAATTTCATGTCACGGTAATGCGGCATGTATTCCGGTTATTCAATAAATAATCAGTCTATATGAAATAATCACATGGTAAAACTTTACACCTGAGTGAATTGAAATACTTGACAAATGAAAAGTATGGAATATTTCAAATTTTTATTGAGGTAATTGGTGAAAAGGGAACAAAGCGGTTTAAAGTATCTTTTTTCAGCTATCCACTATGTTGATGTGCATTCATATATATATATATATATGAATGCACATCAACAGTGTATAGCTGAAAAAAGATATATATATATTTTTTTTCAGCTATACACTAAGTTGATGTGCATTCATATATATATATCTTTTTTCAGCTATACACTATGTTGATGTGCATTCATATATATAAATTATATACACACAGAGACCATAGTTAGAGAAATTTCAAAATAAATGTTGACAATGTTAATATTCATCACGATATCTTGATCTGTGGTTCCATCAGGTTATGATTTCTTTGAAAGACGATATGTTATATGAACTATAATTGATAAAAAAAATTGTTTACGTTGGTCAGCATTAACTGGTCCCCCCTGATGTTAAACCACCAGTAAACACAACTGAGCTACGGTCGCCTGTATCTTTGGGGGATCTGGCCCTTTAAGGCAGTTGGCGTATTTTTCAAACACGACACGGCTGTGTTTCATTAAAATGTCGCTTTCTCACTCTCGAGAATGAAGACGTGTCATTTTCTTTTCCGGCCTCACTTTGTGATTTGGGGCAGTCGTTGTTTTGATGTTAACCAAACATGTTTTGCTCCCCCCCCCCCCCCTCAGGCATCGGGCTCAAGTACGTGGCCCTGGGAGACGTGGTCATCCTCATCACCTTCGGCCCGCTGGCGGTCATGTTCTCCCACGCGGTGCAGGTCGGCTACCTGTCGGTGCTGCCGCTGGTGTACGCCGTGCCGCTGGCCCTCAACACGGAGGCCATCCTGCACAGCAACAACACCCGAGACATGGACTCCGACAGGCAGGCGGGCATCGTCACCCTGGCCATCCTGATCGGCCCGACGCTGTCCTACGTCCTCTACAACCTGCTGCTGTTTGTCCCCTACGTGCTCTTCTGCATCCTCGCCACCCGGTACACCATCAGCATGGCGCTGCCGCTGCTCACGCTGCCCATGGCCTTCTCGCTGGAGAAGCTGTTCCGCAGCCGATGCTACGCCAAGATCCCCCAGAAGACGGCCAAGCTCAACCTCTTCATGGGACTTTTCTACGTCTTTGGGATCATTCTGGCCCCCCCTGGAAGCTTGCCGTCCCTGTGATTTAATTAAAGAAGGAAAAAAAAAAAAACTTCAGTTTTATTCAAATGGTTTCTTGTTTTATTACTAGTTCATGTACCTCTTTGTATTTGTTACAAAGCTCTTTGAGGGCTTTTGCTGGCTTTAATTTATTGTCTTATTTATATGTTGAACAGATTTAGTTTAGGTCCACCTCTGACACTGAAGGCATCATCCGGGCTTTTCTTTTCCAGTCCGCTGTAATGTTTTGATATGTTGTCTTGTAGAGGTCGGCAACATTTTTATCCTCCGCGGACAGATTACATAAACCTACAATTGCCATTTAGACACAACATTGATACATGAAAACATTATTCAACCACTCTTCTGTATCTATAGGTACATGCGCTTACATTGTTTTGTTCTTTTCCTTTTGGAGAGCCAAGTGGTATTTCATTTTGATTGTAATAAAATTCACCGGCGTTGATCTCCCATGTGTTTTATTTTTGAATCAAAGTTCCCTTTTTTAATGAAATTTGTACATATTGGATTAATGACAAGTTAATATATTGTATTCCAATATTTCTAAAATATGGTAAAAATAATGCAACAATGGACATGCATGGATAAAGCATCACTTCATCTCCATTCAGAATGTGGTATTTAAATGGCTGTTGAATTGATTATAAACTGCAAAGTAAAAAATAATTGCGTTAATTCTGTAATTGGTCGTTAAACCAAAAGTGGAGACATTGATATTGCTTTACAGTCCATTTGTCAGCAGCAGGTTATTTCTACTTCTTAGAAATTCTTATTTCTTTTCTCTGCCTGAAAAAGCTACTTATATTGACACCTTTCTGGGAGCAGACGCAATATTTAATCTGCAAAGAGACTCATATTAAACGCCACAGAAATATGATTTATTTCTTTTAGACGCCCTGAGACTTGACGGGTAACATGCCTGTCATCAATCAAAGATATACTGGTTGGACTTATTTCATCTGATATGGGCATAACTCAAGTAATTGAATAGAACATAGATAAAGTAGCCAATGTTGAGTATATTACTTAATTAGGAAATTAAAGTACATTTACCAAAAGCTCTGGGTTTGTGAAGCAGGGTATTTGCCAACAGGGGGCAGCATTGGACAGCCATTGACACACATGCACACACCCTCACAGGCTTTGTGTAAATGATGTTAAATGGCAAATTTGTGGGGTCAGAACTATGAATTCAACTAGGTAAGTCTAATTATTTTCCTTCCAAAATAAAAACATGCATTAATAATATATCAATGCAAATGTCTTTGTACATTTGTATTAATTTGTTTAGGACTACCACAACTGGACCACAACATTTCATTTAGACCATTTAATTTGTTCTGAACCCGTTTGCTTTTTTTGTTTCTCTCCTTAAACATATTCCACATTATTGTATATGTCTCATCTCTTATATTTTGAAAGAGCCCGATCATGCTGACACATTAGAGAACATCATTTTGATGTAACATGTCCTTTTCCTTCATTGCCCTCAATGTATTCACTATTTTTTGAAGAAAAGAAGTAAAACATGTTCCTGTATGTTACAGTGTTTGAGTACATTTAAACTCCAACCTCTTCCATCGGGTTTCATTGAGACGCTCACGCCCGAGCTTCTTAAATAACTACCTGCTTCTCACTGCATCTGTCTGGCTGCTCAAGTTTCCGCCCACAGCCCCAAGACATGTGGGGCAAATAAACTGTATTTGAAGAATTGCCACCCCCACGTTGTTGATATCGTAAATAGTTAATTAAAAATGCTGCTAAAGAAGTTCACATCAGCCTTTGTGTTTCAGGATGTAGCTATACCATTAATATGAAATTACATTACACTTATGTGGCTGATATGAAGTTCAGTCATCTAGTTGTCTGACCCCGGGATTACTTACAGACATTAATGTCACACTTTGAGTTCTTTTAATTAAACATGATGACACATAAGAAAGAGAAGGAATTAAATCAGGCCTTGGGCCCAATAAAGACCTAATCATAAGTGATGACTGTGCAATTGGGGGACATGTGTTTATGCTTCTTGTTTGATTTCACTTCATTTTTAAATGATCTGTGTTGATTGCTGTTAAAAAGGCTCCCATTTCGTGTTTGTATGCTGAAGCAACTCCATAACCTCCTCCCACTTCCCTCCACAGCAATGTTGATTCAACCGATGAAGAAAGACAATGCAGCGAAGCATGAAGCACCTGGTGGTTGTTGTCGTGTCTGTTTGTTATTGTTGCCTGAGCTGGTTACTTGAAATCAAACCAAACCTTGAATTCACGACTTGTTATGTTTATTACGGGGAGCACGTGAAGGCAGCATTTGTAGTGACGTCATGCACGGGGCGTGTTGACATGGGCTGAGCGGCTGCCAAGCCTTCCAGTGTAACTCTTATTTGTCCTAAAACAAGCTCCTCTCGGCGGCGGACAGCGACCAGGAATCACACGTGACCCCAAAGTGGACATTGAGGACAGAGGCCCGGTAAGTATCTACTGCGTGAAATATGTTGTGTTTTCTTTCTACCAATAATTGATGTCCAAACATGGGTTAGCTATAGCTAGCGTCAACGTTAGGACGAGCTAGTAACATTCGTAGTTACGCGTAATCCCCCCGTCGTCTCGTGCCACAACGCCTCGCGCGCATTCCAGCCCTCGTTGACATGTCGTTGTCACCCCGATTCTCGTTACGTGTCACAACGTATTGCTGTATAATACAAACATGAGTTAGCTCGCTAGCGTCAACGTTAGGACGAGCTAGTAACATTCGTAGTTACGCGTAATCCACCCCGTCGTCTCGTGCCACAACGCCTCGCGCGCACTCCAGCCCCCGTTGACATGTCGTCACCCCGAGTGTCGTTACAACAACGTATTGCTGTATAATACACGCACGTCTCTCGCTTCTCTTCTTCTTCTTGAGGATTAATTCTCCTGTCAAAAGATGAAATAACGTCTCACTTAAAGAGGGCGACAGGAAGCTGCCGAGTTTGGATGTTAATTTTAGAAAACGGAGAAGAAATGACCCGACGCGTTTCTTCAACTATGCTAATGGCTGTGCTTTCTGTTCCCCCTTTCCAAATAACAAGAGTCATGAAAATGGCAAAACAAACATTTTGGGACGTCTTGTCTCCTCATTTATAGACCAGTGTCAGCTTTGATTTGACTAGCAGGCAAGCTAACGTGGGCTGTCATGGTCGGTTTACTGCTACCTGTCAGGTTGTCAGTCTGTGTGCTTTATGTTGTGTTGGACGGTGGAAATATATATATTTTAAATACAAAATATATACAATTAATTAAAAAAAGAGCAGCGGTATAAGGAGCATACTTTACAAATCAATGGCAAAGCACCGTTTAAGGAAGAATTCTCTGCAGTTGTTGATGAGTCTATTATGACGTCACGCACAACACCCCTTTACCCCCAACTTTACTTATTCTTTCCGGTCGTTTGGTAGCAATGAAGCAGAGCCCAGATGCAGTTGTCACACTTGGAGCTGCAACTGGACCCAGTCGGGGTTGCTCTCAGCCACACCAGCATGGAAGCTGTAGTTTCAGTCATCTGCTGTTTTATTTGCTCCTGCTTGGCATCCACACAACAACGTCACAATAACCACAGCGTGGAAAGCTCGCCGGCTTGTGTCACAGAGATTGCTGGTATATTTATATATATATAAATAATTAATTGACGCTATAACTGGTTCATAAAGGTGCAGGTTAAATCAAATGTATTTATTTATTAAATGAACAAAATAAAAGTAGAAAAAGGCCTGGCTGACAGACTCTCACAGTATTTTCAAAGTGGAGCTTGACTAGCTGTTACTACAAAAGACATTTCCCACAGTAACCAGTATGCTTAGCCATCAGCCAAAACCAGGATGTTTAAAACAATTTTTTTTTAACTGAGGTTGTAGAAAGCCGAATTTGTGCAAATTAGCGACCGGCTGTGAATTTGATCGGTCCGCTTTACGGTGGAATGTAATTCTTAGGGAGAGAGCCTCTGAAACTTGTGTGAAAACAAAATGTTTCCAAATAAAATTCTTTGAAAGCCAGTGAAAATAGTAACATTGCATCAGGAGGAATGTCAAGCGGTATCAAATCAATTCTCTTTCTCGTCATCAGGGGAATATTGTTCATCAGCTTTATGCTGGAGCACCAAGCACCGTTGAATCCCACGCTCTGTCGTTTTCGACTGCACATCGAATGCGAACCTGACCCGCCAGATGGTTTGTTGCACAGAACCAATGTGAGAAAGCCAAAATGAACCACCTGTCAATCAAACTCCTGCCGAAGCGAGTCGGGAGCCGTGTGGAAACGTCTCCTTTTTCAGCGAAGACATTTTATCCAGTTTTGATATAACGGATAGAAAACGGTAAAATTCTGCTGCTGTTTTACGACTCAAGTCGAGTGCTGCTTGATCCCGGGATCAAGTAGCCTGAAGGCCATTTCCCTCAGTTTCTTGCGAACCGGACGTTTGCCTGAAGTGGGCTGGGTAGTGGAGTGACCTTTGGTCCTCGCCGGGTTAGCTGCACTTTTCCCAATCGTAACGCTCCGCTCTTCGATGTTGATGTGCCCCGTCACGGGCCATGCGTACTCCGGTGAGAGAGACCGACAGATCTGAGATCCTCCCACAGCTGGACTGAGAAGGATTCAGACCAACAGCCCTCTGGCCTCTAGCCAGCCCCGTAATAGTTACAAAGATGACCGCTTCCCCCCGAGAGAGCGAGAGAGTCGGCACCTCCGGAGTCATCCAGTTTGATCTCTGTGGGACGATGTGTGGCCCGCGGCAGCCGTTTGTTACATGATAGGAATGCCGTGGAGAGTCGAAGCCATTGATTAATATTTATAAGCGAGGAATAGGGTGACATGCCGTCATGGTGATAGTCGGGATTGAATTCCAGAGGCAGAGTTGAGAGCCTGAGCAGTAATGATGGCTTGCTCAAGCAGTATTTATATCGTATAGTATAGGATTTGACTTTGCTTTTGTTACCCGTCCCCTCGATTTGTGTTTTTTCCCAGGCTGCCACCAGCAACCAACAGTTTTCCTGGTCTGATGACTGCTGTTGTGTGTGTGTGTGTGTGTGTGTGTGTGCCACCATCTATTTGAAGAGGAACTATCTGGATGAATGCACCCTTTTGTGTGATGTGGACCGACGCGCCTATTACACAGACAGCGGCAGCTTTGTTTACGAGATGGGAGAGCGTGGCGTCATAAACTTCATGATGAGCCCGCGTCCCGACCGCATCCTAAGCTCCCCGTTCACTCATCGGCTGCTCGTGTGACCCGGAAAATACCAGCTGCACATCCGTGCGAGTGTGTCCCTCGCATCAAACAGAACGCTGTTTTTTGGCCTGTTTTTGTTGGAAGCCATATTGCCGAGGTCTCCCCACAGCTGCGGACGCATTAAGGAGTATTGTTCAAGGCGATAGGCGAGCATGGGGGCAAACATTCCCAATCGCACCCCCCCCCCACACACACACTCTCTTCCCTCTTTCCTGTATGAGCCTGCAGGAGACTCTGGGCGAGCCAGTTTGCAACTAAAAATGAGGATCATGGCAGGTGCCCATTCATCAAAATCTTGTCCAACCCCACCCCTTTTCTTTCCCCTTGAGCGACGTGCACACACACACACACACACACACACAGACCCAGACAAAATAACAAAACACAAGACCCTCCCCCTCAAACCTATCGCCCCTCCCCCCCTACCCTCTGTTTCTGCTTGTCTGCTCATTGGCAGCAGAGCGAACGCTGTCCCCCCCCATGACATCCTTATGTCGTTCTCGATGCGCATGTGTTTGTTGTAGCGTACTGGTCAGGGGACGCGGTGCGTCGGCTTCGCGCGCGTGTGCCACCGGCGCTCGCATCCTTTTGTGTTTGGAATACAGCGTCAAAGGGAGTCCTCCGCGAAGCGAAGCCCGCTGGCCTGTTTTTCTATCGCCAGAGCAAAGGGTCCGTCGACCCGAGTGCAGCGCTCGTCGGGCGAGCCGCTGTCCCCGAGCTGTCCGCTCCTCCTCTCCTCCTCCACGGTGGTAATCCTCGCTGACACAACGCACAAAGGACTCGATGCCGGCCGCATCCTCCGGCAGCGGGGCTCTCTCCTCTTCCTCCTCTTCCTCCTGCTGCTCTGATCCCGTTTAGAGCCCAGGGCCGGACGCCCGAACAGCCGGACGCTGTTTCTGTGAGACGGCTTGCGACCGCATATCGCATCTCTGGAAATACCGGCCTGGTTGCTCTTGTCCTCCCCCCCCCCCCATTGTATCCCCTCCTCCTCCTCCTCCTCCTCCTCCTGGACCAGTTCATTCAGGGAGTGCATCCGAAAAGGACTTCAGCCCTGAGGAGGTGTTTTTTCTTTTCTTCAATTTTCTTTGATTGTATAACTTGCTGGAAACCGGCCGGACCACCGGTAGCTTCCTCCACCCCCCCACCCCCTTCTCCATCTGATGCGTTCATGTAGCAGGAGGTAGGAGCTGCTTTCTCTCCTTCTGTCTTTTTATTCCCTCTTTTTACCCAACTGTACACCACTATACCGACAGGGAAACCAGCTAAAACAAAGCGTGCTTCGTTCATCGAGCGATGCAGTTTCCATCAAGGGTAACGCTCGCACGTCTTTATTGTCAGACGGTGAGGTCCACGCGACGGTGCTGTTCTTATTTTAAAATGTGTTCTTGTCGTCAGTTTGAAAAATAGATGAGATCGGCGTGTCGGAAGTAAGAGCAATACATGCGTCTTCTTTTTAGGCTTCTAGTTTCGCCGTCACGGACCGTCATCGGGGACACATTTGATGATTCCACTGTTTTCCCGGCAAGGTAGAAATGATCACGCGCAAAAGATAAAACGGCGCGCAGGCGATATACGTCCGTGGCCACGATGCCACAGCTGTGCCACATGTCATTGCAATCCGTAGTTCAGCTTGTAGACGTGATACGCGGGCAGACATCTGGCTGGCTTCTATCAAACAGGCCAAACATTGAAGTGAACGTGTAAGGATGGCGATGTCGAAGTTGTGCATGTCCTTTTTTTTTTTACCCTGTAGATCAATGATTGCAGATAGTCTAATTACAGCACGGCGGGTGCCTTGGTTGGACTTACTTGAGTAGCTATAACCACATCGGGTACTTCTTACGTAACTACATCTCATAAACAATGGTTGATTGGATGATAACCCGATGATTGCGTTGCTGGACGAAATGTTTTGATTTTTTTGCTTCGGGTTAAGCGAATGCAAATAGCGGTTGAGAGCTTGTAATGCGCATGTGACTGAATAAATAAAAGCCCAGCGATGTGGGTTTACAGTTGTGCGAGTTAGGCCCATTTTGGGAGAGAATAGCCTCGGCAAACAACAGGAATGATCGAAGCTTCCCGTCACTACCGATTATGTGACATGACAATGGACAATTAATACACAAAGTAATGTGTTGACCTGAAACGCAGTCCACTTGGAGCACCAGCACTATTATTTATTTTACCTCACGCAGCCAGTATGTTATTTTTCTTCATTCTTTTCCCAGATAAGGCATCAGGCTTATCCTGTTTTTGAGCAACATCTGCCACAAAAAAAAAAAATCCACCAAACCCAGGAGAATAGAACAGAGAGCAAAGTTCACTAAACCAAATACTAAAAAAGGTTCACTCCCCCACGTCGGTAGGATGACGGCTTCATAGCGCTCAGGATTTCAGATGGTCCTGCTGGTTGACCCGGGAGAGCGGCGGAGCCGGGCTATCGGTGTCCCCGGCACATTGGAATCGTACAGTTTCCAACATGTTCAAAAGTAGACTGAAGATCATGGGCCGTGAGTATGACGATCCACGATAATTTGATATGATAATCTCCCGCACGGTGTCATGGAAGTAACAACCATATCATGTTCTGTCGTCGTGTTTTCATTTTGTGAAAGGCTCCGGGGATAAAGTTTGCCGATTTTAGGAATAAGTCTCCCGGTATCACATTAAAAAAAAAAAAAAAAAAAAAATTTGTTGACAGCAAAAATTTGAAGATGTCCAATTTTTTACATTTTGGATTAGTTTCAATCAATTGATTATATGTTAGATAATCATTTCGGCAGTACTCGGTGCCTTAAGTGAAGATTTGTGAAAAGGAAAGGAGGCCGAGCGGAAGCCTGAAATGGCCGAAAGAGTCTAACATTAAGCCCGTCGCCCACTCCACAAATGTGTTATTTGCTCCTCATTGATTTTCCTTGAAAGACCTCCGGCCACCAGATGTTTCTGACGTGAACCAGTTCCAGCAGGCTTTTAATCATTTCAGATATCGAGGTCGATGAGGCTAAAGCAATAGAGCTTGTGTGTAGATTGCTCTTTGCTAAGCATTTTGTTCCAGCGGCAGTGATATGACCCCCCCCCCACCCCCCTCCCCCAAATGAAACCAGCACAAGCAAGCAGCCTCTTCTTATTAGACAGGCAGCCCACGTGTCAAGAGCACACACGGCACCAGTAGGCCTCTGCTGTGTCAAACAGTAGTACGTATCTGATGACACCGGGTCCACCAGTAACACCCATACTCATTTCCCTTTTGGAAGCTGCTCAGTGACGGTCGGTCTGCCTGCTGGTTAATACTTTTATATATGCTCCATGTCTGTGGATCTGTTTGTTTACTGCCAGCTGATTTTCAGGTCTTCATTTTTTTAATTTGCAGCTTTTTAATGGATTCATTGACCCAATACATATCCACATCTACGACAATTAAATTACATTACTTATCATAACTTCATATTACATTTTATACTGATGTTTTAAACAATTTGTGGCAGTTTAAAAAAAGTGTGTGTGTGTGTGTGTGTGTGTGTGTGTGTGTGTGTGTGTGTGTGTGTGTGTGTGTGTGTGTGTGTGTGTGTGTGTGTGTGTGTGTGTGTGTGTGTGTGTGTGTGTGTGTGTGTGTGTGTGTGTGTGTGTGTGTGTGTGTGTGTGTGTGTGCGCGCGCGACAGAAGCCATCTGTTATTGCAGGAAGAGAGCCCTAATCCTGCCAGTCTTGGCCCTGACTCTATAAACTGTGATTTGTCGAATCTTTACAATTTAAACATTTGATTTTTCTATCGTTGTTGATATAGGCAATGTTTGATTTGAATTTATTAATAACTAAATCTCTCGCCAAACTGTCTTTAAACTTAAACTACATCTTAGTGGTTTACTTCCGCATTAAACTACACAATATATTGAAATCCACAAGTACACAGAGAAAAAATCACTAAAAAAGGGGAAGCTGGAGTCCACAATGTTCCTACCAGAAGTGTGTTTGTGCAAACGGCTTCCCTTTTTATATGTTTCACTTAATTTCCACAAGAGGTAATATCTTTGGCGGTACGTAGTAATTGTTCACTGCTGTTTTTTAAGGATGCAGTTTTCTAGCAGTGACCGTCTGTCAACACCAGAGCAAACCAAAGAGTTGGTGACGTACGTGTTCTTAAATGTAGGTGATAGGTTATGTGGTTTTTCTTGTAAAACAGTTCCTCAACCCAGAACGCTAGATAGTGGACCTGCTTTACCGCAAACGTGAAAGTAACCAAAGAGCCTCTGTTTTTTTGTGTTGATTCCTCATGATTATCTATCCACACTCAGAATGCCAGGAGCTGTGTAAAAAGCCGTCCACTGCCCCGTGGACAGCTCCTGTGTTTTCATGCTGACATGTTTGATGATTGGGAAATGATTTCAGTGCATAAAAAAGAGCCTACAGACTGTCATTTTTTGGACCGAGAGTGGAGTATAAGCAGCCTGCTTTCCAACCTTTTGATCCATTACGTGCCATATGTTTTCATGCTCAAGCAGATGCCTTTAATACCAAAATGACATTGTAATCTTGATGAGCGTGCAAGACTAATCTCAGCCGCATTACAGACATCTGTCTGCCCTGTTATTGGATTCTTTCAAGAACTTTTGTCTTTACCTCAACCCTGTGACTGAACTATCAGGCTATACAACTAAAAACATATGAGGTGAAAATTACCAGATGTTTTTTTTTTTTTAAAAAGCTTAAGGCTATTTACACACAAACGTGGAAAGACTTTAAAACAATACTTGTTTAAAGTTCCCTCTACATTTTTGCTTCAGTCCCTCCCTCGTTCTTGTAATTTAGATCAATGGTGGTTTTAAACAGGGAAATCATGGATTAACAATCTCCATTTGCATTTGATTGTAGGGTAAGACTCGTTCTGGGACCTCAGATTACTTGTTTTGTGTTGCAGCACCGGCAATCACGTGTCGCACTGTTGTTGTTATGCCTGTTGACGACCGTACACCCATACAATCATGATTTCACAAAAAGAGCACATTACTCCTGTATTCGCTGCTCTGCTCTGGCTCCCCTCAAAATCAAGAATCACATTTAAAATTCTTCTCCTCACCTACAAAACCTTGATTGGTGATGCACCATCATATCTTAAGGAGCTTGTAGTACCATATTGCCCCACTAGAGAGATTGTAGTACCATATTGCCCCACTAGAAAGCTTGTCATACCATATTGCCCCACTAGAGAGATTGTAATACCATATTGCCCCACTAGAGAGATTGTAGTACCATATTGCCCCACTAGAGAGCTTGTAATACCATATTGCCCCACTAGAGAGCTTGTAGTACCATATTGCCCCACTAGAGAGATTGTAATACCATATTGCCCCACTAGAGAGATTGTAGTACCATATTGCCCCACTAGAAAGCTTGTCATACCATATTGCCCCACTAGAGAGATTGTAATACCATATTGCCCAACTAGAGAGATTGTAGTACCATATTGCCCCACTAGAGAGCTTGTAATACCATATTGCCCCACTAGAGAGATTGTAATACCATATTGCCCCACTAGAGAGATTGTAGTACCATATTGCCCCACTAGAGAGCTTGTAATACCATATTGCCCCACTAGAGAGCTTGTAGTACCATATTGCCCCACTAGAGAGATTGTAGTACCATATTGCCCCACTAGAGAGATTGTAGTACCATATTGCCCCACTAGAGAGCTTGTAGTACCATATTGCCCCACTAGAGAGCTTGTAGTACCATATTGCCCCACTTGAGAGATTGTAGTACCATATTGCCCCACTAGAGAGCTTGTAGTACCATATTGCCCCACTTGAGAGCTTGTAGTACCATATTGCCCCACTTGAGAGATTGTAGTACCATATTGCCCCACTAGAGAGCTTGTAGTACCATATTGCCCCACTAGAGAGCTCGTAGTACCATATTGTCCCACTAGAGAGCTTGTAGTACCATATTGCCCCACTAGAGAGCTTGTAGTACCATATTGCCCCACTAGAGAGCTTGTAGTACCATATTGCCCCACTTGAGAGCTTGTAGTACCATATTGCCCCGCTAGAGAGATTGTAGTACCATATTGCCACACTAGAGAGCTTGTAGTACCATATTGCCCCACTAGAGCTTGTAGTACCATATCGCCCCACTAGAAAGCTTGTAATACCATATTGCCCCACTAGAGAGCTTGTAGTACCATATTGCCCCACTAGAGAGATTGTAGTACCATATTGCCCCACTAGAGAGATTGTAGTACCATATTGCCCCACTAGAAAGCTTGTAATACCATATTGCCCCACTAGAGCTTGTAGTACCATATCGCCCCACTAGAAAGCTTGTAATACCATATTGCCCCACTAGAGAGATTGTAGTACCATATTGCCCCACTAGAGAGCTTGTAGTACCATATTGCCCCACTAGAGAGCTTGTAGTACCATATTGTCCCACTAGAGAGATTGTAGTACCATATTGCCCCACTAGAGAGCTTGTAGTATCCTATTGCCCCGCTAGAGAGATTGTAGTTCCATATTGCCCCACTAGAGAGCTGTGCTCACTAAATGCGCGGCTACTTGTGGTCCCTAGAGTCCTAACATGTAGGATGGGAGCCAGAGCCTTCAGTTATCAAGCTCCTCTTTTATGGAACCATGTCTCTTAGAGGCCCTAACATTGTTCCACTCTAAGTAGTAAAGCCACTAGGAGGTGAACGGGTCGTAACATAACATTTATCAACGTGCAATACCATTGCAATACATTATATTACTTACAGCACAACACAGGATCACCTTGACATCAGCACCTTGACACGACCACATTCAAAGACCACATTCAAAAACTATTCGCTTCCCATCCACCCACCTGTTCTCATTAGCAGGCACTTGCCTACATTGCCATGGTAATGCGCCACCCTGTGTTCAAATGTAGTAAGTGCATGTCCCAAGTCACTCTGTGTTTTTAAAAAGATATAAGAAAGCATAAAAACTAAATTTTCGGCTCCTACAGTCTGGGTTGGCGTCAAGAGAGCGGCAGGCTGGCGAGTGGCAGGCTGGCGAGTGGCAGGCTGGCGAGGTGTCGAGCAGGCTGGGAGAACGGGGAGGCGGCAGGTTGGGTCATTAAGGCAGGCAAGAGAGAGGCAGTGAACCTGAGGCTTAGGTAAACACAGATTACATAAAGTCATAAGCAAACAATCCCTGAGAACCTAGTTTGGCCGTCGCATTTAGTACCACATGTGAGAACTGACAGTCTGGCGACGAGATGGAATATGTCAACGGTTGGCACTTGATGAGCGGAGGCGTGGCAGCTGTGCAGGTTGTTTGGCAGCAGGAGGGAATGAAGAGTCATACGACGCAATGAAAGGAAAAATGGTCGGGACACAATAGGAGTGGGGAGAGGCACACCGAGACCACAGCGCTCTGTTCCAAATCCTGTGAGGATTGTTGTAACACAGGTTCTGCTGTTGTTTCATCCAACATCATAGCACTGCTTTGTGTCCAGTCTGAGCCACCGTCTACCACACATCTCTGCATGTAAGCTTAAAACAAACAAGAAAATCGATTACAACGTCCAGCACTTTTAAAAAGCACATGAAGGGATGGCTGTTGTGCACATATGGAGTTGAACCAGGGTTAGCAGTATTAGTAGTCAAGGATATGTGATGTATTGATGTTATATGAATGAATGAAGCCTTTAATGTGGAAATTAATTAAGTGCAATATATCTGTGTGCAATATGTTGAATGTGAAATATCTTTCTTACACTGATATTTTCTCTTATTTCTTTTATATATATATATGTGTATGTATATATATATATATATAAATGTGTATGTATATGTATGTATATATATATATGTATTAGGGCTGTCAGCGTTAACGCGTTAATCTATGCGATTAATTTGGCCGCGTTAACGCACTAAAATATTTTAACACAATTAACGCAACTTTGTTTACTTCCGGTGTTCGTTGAAGTTTTTACACTCAAACCGAGTGTCAAGCCGCGGCAGTACGGTTTGACACTGTTTCCGTTTTTAAAACGATTATTTCTCCGCGAAAATAAGGAGCAGAAATCAGTTTAAACTCGTGGATGAATCAGTCGGGTTTCCTCCTGCTCCTCCTTCCTCCCGTCTCCCCCTTTGATACACAGAGGAACGGAGGGGCGACCTGTCGGTGACGCGGCGCGGAAAGAACTCGTCACACGAAACCTTCAACGTGATTGGTCAATCCGTTTGTCTGTCAACATTTTGGGAAAAGAACAACCAATGAACACTCAGTAAATCACAAAGGACCTCCCACCTCACGGGTAAGGCTCTATAGCAGCCTGTCAGTCAGAGAGCAGAGAACACGGCACCAGGACAACTGAGCCTCATTGAATAGAGCTGAGATTGTTCTGGAATGTTTGATGTAGAACACGTGGGTATGTGTCATATGCAAACGCCTTTAAAAGGTGAATTTTGTTGTTGTTGTAAAATGTATAAAATGAGCCCAGCCTCCAGAGGGTGAACAGGACATATTTGAATGTCAGTCAGTCACCAAGGCCACTGGTTCTGCTGTTCAATGTTAAAGATGACAGGACCAATGGGGTCTCAATATACTTTTTTTTTTTACTAATCTGATGTTTCACTGAAGAAACAATTTATCATCCACAATATTAAATACCTTGCTGGCACTTTATAGGTAGGAGCCTCTTTGAAAACACAGCTCTGTGTGAAGTTTGGTCTTTAAAAAGAATGAACTTTTAACTTTTAACTTTTAATTGCGATTAATCGCGATTAATGAATTTCAAAATGTGCGATTAATTAGTTTAATTTTTTTAATCGATTGACAGCCCTAATATTTATATATATGTGTATGTGTCTCGGTCACTCGGCCTGTACTTTCTGGCCGGGGGACAGACAGACGATGGAAATCACACTTGCGGCTGTAATTGGCTGCATTAACATTTTAATTTAAAGTGTTCATCAATGTACACACCCCCGCTCGAACAAAAAGCAACTTAACTTTGCGAAGCTCCAAAACGTATCGACGCTAAAGTTAATGGCTTCTTAATCACTCTGGAAAGTGGACATTGGTGTGTATGTTTGCCGAAGGTTTATCGCTCTATTTTAAATCCTCTACGCTCCAACACGCGAGGCCTCTGAAGTAGTGCTAGGGCGTGTTAATACACAGCAGGGCCTGGATTTGAGCCAGTTTGAATATGTGCAAAACTCCCTTGAGGTGCATATGTCAGATCTCCTCAGCGGACTTTCATCTTCTTTTTTTCTAAATCAGATTTTTAGGAAAGAAGCATGAACACGGGCGGATAATCGCAATCTGCATCTTGTGGTCCGCCGTGTAGGAAGCCGTACTTGTTGGTGGGACACGTGGTCCGGGGCGGGATGCGCTGTACTTGTGTTTTTACAAGCCTGCAGTTTTCCTTTTCTGCAAAACTCACAAACGCGTCATTGTTGTGCGAGCGCACATATAAATAGCCCTGCAGTATCAACAGGGAATGCTTTATGTTTAGTTTGTGTCTCGTTAATGCTTGTAATGATCGTCGATGGAGAACACTGCGCCAGTGCTTTAAAAGAATATTTGTAACCACATGTGATCTGAGTACGGTAAGTGATGTCGCTGAGGGTCGAGCTCTCCAGCAAAAGTTCCTCTCTGTATCGCTGACTCGAGCCAACGCACCGATGTTCCTTCCTGCGTTCACACTGGTCTCTAGCACCCGGCAGCAGTCATGAAAACACTGACGGCATCAGCCACGAGTTCTCGTGTCTGTCTTTATGACGCAATTTTGATTTTTTCATGTCTTCTTTAGAACGCTCTGGGATTTCTGTTCAGGCACGCCCATGCAAATGTCCGGGATGCGTACAATGCTGCACCAGCTGTGATTATCCCGGCCAAAATAAACGGGATTCACGATATTACACCAACAATCATCTAAATATGCTTGAATCTGTTAAAATGGCACCAAAAAAAAACCATACTTGATTCACTTTAGCTAAACCACTGTTGTCATTGCATCACAGTTACGACACATGGCTTCTTAGAGTGAACATTTTTTTTTTGTTTTTGGGGATTTTCTTTTTATTCAACAATAAGAACACCAATACAACAAGTCATCAACAACATCGACAAGCAGAATTACAAATAAAATATAAAAAAACAAAATAGGGGGGAAAGAACAGAAAAACCTGCTGTCATGTCAATTCTGTGTGAACATTGTTTTTAGTGAAAAACAAACAATATGAGTGTAAACGGGGAAAAAAAGAAAGTCTGAGTTTGCTTTATTTCAAAAAATAAAATAATCGTCAGATTCTATTTCTTCCACTTCTCTGGCATGATGGCGAGCCAGACGGATAACTCTTGTGACGACACACTCCATGGTCCCGATAATGCAAATTCAATGTGTGTGTGTGTGTTTTTGTGTGTGTGTGTGTGTGTAGCAGCAGGGCGTAGCAGTCGTGTCCAGCTGCTCTCTCTAGAAATGTGACATGACCCACAGCAAGGCCTTCAGTGGATGATCCACAAACATTGCTCTGAAACTAATGAGGCATCTGGTGTGTTGCTCCGTGAGTCCCTCAGCTGCCACGGACTTGTAGCTGGACAACACACAGGTTGCGTGATTTCCTTATTTAGGAAGCAAAGGAAAGGAACCCGAGTGTCTGTGGCTGTCGGTATCTTAACTATTTCTAGTTTTCACTTTCTCTTTCTCTTCTCTCGCCTCCCAGTCACCCCCGACCTGTTCCCGGAAACACCCCTGTTGCCGTCCCTGCCCGTGATATCGACGGCACGGTCCGGCCACGCTCAGCAGCCCCGGCGGCGCAGCAGCGGGTGTGAGAGCGCTGCCGGGCCTCGGCCGGTGCGCTCGGCCCCCGGGCCGGGCCCCAGCAGAGGCAGCATGGAGGTGGGCATGCGCGTGGTCCGCGGCCTCGACTGGAAATGGGGAAACCAGGACGACGGCGAGGGCCACGTGGGCACCGTGGTGGAGATCGGGCGGCAGGGCAGCACCACCACGCCGGACAAGACGGTGGTGGTGCAGTGGGACAGCGGCACGCGGACCAACTACCGCACCGGCTACCAGGGCTCCTTTGACCTGCTGCTTTATGATAACGCGCAAATCGGTAAGCACTCGTGACTCAGGGGTCACACTGAACCACCACAGCAAACGAGCTGATTCTAGTTTATTCTATTACTTTATTCATGAGTGTGAGCAGCTCTCAAAAGGATTGTCCTGTGCAGCTGCAGAACATGCACAAATCAGACCAAAGGGAATCATATCAAAGCAACCAAACGGGGAAATGTATTCCCAACTGTGCTGCCAAGCAAACCGCATCTCAGTGTGCCATGTGCTATTTGCACATATTTAAATGAGGTAATATTCAGATATTTGGTGTAAAATGTTCCCATTTCCAAAGACAAGCGCTAAAAGCCACACGCGGATAGAATGAAATTATAAGCGTCTTCAGATAGTTGATAGTTTTATGAGGGGTCTCCGCACAAAGTCATTTATTTTTGGACGCAATGACATGAAAAAAGGAAGGAATAAAGCTCCCACACGTGTCATTTCTGACAAACACCTGAGAGAAAAATAAAGAAGAAGAAACGAATGATTCCTTTCCCTAATGGGGGGGTGTACATTTTGTCTTTTCTTTTCTCTCTTCTTTAATTGCCTTTGTGTGGTTCGGATGGGAGTGGCGCTCTGACGAGCCCTCTGCCTCGGGCTGACTCTCACAACCTGCACACTCGCCTCAAGCACATTTATACTTTGCCACATGGATAGCTACAAGACCCAAGACCCAAAAAATAAATAATAATTGCACCCACCAGCAAAAAACACTCTGGTCACCTGTAATATAATTTACTTGTGAATCCCAATAATTGAGACATTGAGACCCCCCCCCCCCCCCCCCTTTAACCTCTTCAGACATCATCATCATCCTCAGTTTCTGTGAAGTTTTAAAGCCCTCAAATTTAAAATCCAGGTTCAGTTCAAGCACAAATGAGGCTACCAAAGACTATCTCTCAGACTATCTCTCAGACTATCTCTCATTCATCTGCATTCCGGCTCTATTCTAGGAACGTCAATGACACGTACAATAGGGCTCATTAGCATTTTGCTCCATTTGAAGCAAATATCTTTCCGCCTCATGAGCTTGCCCTTTAACGGAGAGGAGAGGCTGAGGAGCTAGAGGGGGGTATTTGTGTCATGCGGTTTGCGCCTCAGTTCTTTCACATCACATGACATGGCATCGGCCTTGACTGCCGCAGTGACTTGCATATGGGAGACGCGTAGCATCGTGTTGACATTGTAACCACACTCACCTTTTCTTCCCCTCCCTCCCTCCCTCCCTCCCTTTCCAGGCGTGCGTCACTCCAACATCATCTGTGACAGCTGCAAGAAGCACGGCATCATGGGAATGCGATGGAAGTGCAAAGTGTGCTTCGACTACGACCTGTGCACGCAGTGCTACATGAACAACAAGCACGACCTCGGCCACGCCTTCGAGCGCCACGAGACGGCGCACTCCCAGCCGTGAGTACCGCGGCGCGGCAGATCCTCGATCGAATTACGGTCGCGGCGTCGGCCGTCACGATGTCTCCGTTTCGACCCGCGTCCTCCGTCCACTCTGACAACACGGAGATCTCATGAGTGTTGTTCCCGCCGATTAATTGCCGTCTGGCTGCTGTCCGTCGACGCGGGCCAGCAGGTCGAGGCGGGGCTTAACTCGTATCGTCAGGTTTTCAACTCTCGTGTGCGTCTGCGTGCTTTTGCCAAGTTTATCAGGGCAAACGGATATATTGCTTGGTTGTGTTCAGGAGCTTTTTAAAAAATCAGAATCAGAACTGTTTATTTCCAAGTACGTTATATACATGGAAGGAGCTTGACTTGTTGAAAAAGGCGCGTAACAATTTATCAGTCACTGTCCACATGATGGGGTTTATTGCCAACATTCTTAAGTCAGCTGAGGCAAACCACACTTGTTTTGGATAAATGTTTAGCGTGCTGATTCCAAGATTACCGAAGAGGCTTGACTGTCAGCTGGATGGCCTGTTCTCGTTCTAACGAGGTGATATATATATGGACCAGACTTATTTTCCTATAGTTTAACCTGGTCCGGGTCAAACACGGCTACATGTATTTTCCTGCTGTCCAAGATGCGAATAGTGGGTGTTAATCAAGACAGGTTACTCTCTAGCTTCCATCTGATCTTCTAGTTATGTGTCTATGTATATATATATATATATACAATTACATATTTTGGCTTTTAAGGGAAACCCGGCCTGCAGTAATTATTTAGCATTCTGACAGTGGGAATCTTATTTCGTCTCCCACCTCAGTTTCTCTTTCGAAGTATTGATTTGTCACTGAGGCCCAACAGTTTGGCTCAGCAGTGTCCTTCATTATGGCGATTTTTGTGTGCGGAACAAACATCTTTACGTAACCCTCCAAACGGGTCAAAAACAGGTCACTGTCTTCCATCTGTGAACGCTGGACAAATACTCGCCCGTTCTCATTCTGACGAAACGGTTTTCCTTTCATCAAATTCTGCGAAAATGTTTTCGAGACATGTCGGAGTTCATACGTGTTAGGTGGGGCAAGGTTTGGACCCAAACGCAGCAGGCAGAGTTCTCAGAAAACACAGGATTTATTATTAAAGATCTAGCAGGAACAGGGACAAGAACCGGACAGGAACAAAAACGAACAAGCAGAAAGACACAAGCTAAATACACTGGGGAAACGAGACACAGGTGGAAACAATCAGGGCGTGGCTGGGAACAATCAGGAACGAAAACAGACAAGCACAGGGAAGGAAGCGCAGGGAAACAGGAAACGAGACAGGGACTTCAAAACAAAACAGGAAACACTCCAAATCATAACAGTACGGTGATTAAAATCCTGGGGAAATGGTTATTTCCAGGCTTGGAAAAGTCCTGGAAGTTCAATGTGGCTCCAGAAGCTCTGTAAATAAATGATTCCTTGTGGGCAGGATGGAAAGCGCTCGTAGAGGAAGTCATCATGACGTGACAAGAACTCTAATCTAACTAATGTCGCTGCTTCATCAACGAGGAAGTGAGCTCCATTTCCTTCTGGGGGCGTGGCCAGATTATCCAGCTCGACGGAATGAGCCTGCGCTGGAGCAGGTTAAAACATTTTTATTTGTTGCCATGGTGATTTTTCCAAACTTGCTTCGTGGAACCGAAAAGCCTCGCTTGTGTAACCTCATCCTTGACATTATCCCGCTAACTACGTTAGCTGGGTACGAGAAAATAGGGCCCTGCAGTCCCTCGACAGACAATAACAAACATAAAACAATAACAAACAATACAGAATAAGACACACGACAGCAGTATAAGTGGTAAGAAGAACACAAAACACACACAATGCAAAGCTACAGTACAGCACGTTCAAAGTAAGTAATAGATACTATTAAAACTAAGTAATAAAAACCATTAAAAGTAAGTAATACGAGCCATAATAGTTTTGCTCGGTGAGTACAGCGCTGACATCTTTTATTTCATTAATCTGAATGATTATCGAGGAGAAAATGGAGCCCGGTTGTTGGAGCCGTTTGTCTGCAGCTCTTCAGCCGGATTGACGTCACGGATGACCTCTGCGCTCGTCTTCTCGGTTACTGCCCTCGGGGGGGAGATTATTCCTCTGGAATCTGAAACATGGATTGGTTATTGATGTCCGTGAGTGGCTGTAAAGGCCGTGACTCAGCCGAGGTCAGCGAAGCGGCCGTGATGTAAATCTCTTTCAACATCACGGCGTCCAAACAGTATCGTGTATTTATTTACACATTTTCCGGCGGCGCTCAGGATGTTGGTTTGCTGTGCATCACCGAGCGCTCTAAATGTACATTGCCATGACAACAGTGTCCTTAAGATATATTTATTTTGCTCTATCATTGCTTGTTGTTGCTCCACTCTTTAGTCTGACCCTTACTCCACATTATCCGATCTGTTTTCTGTTTGCAATGATAAAACACACTGGAGGTGAAGTTAAAATATATTTCAGCTTCTTTCTGCGATCGCATTTTGAAGTATTACATATGTGTGTGAACAAAGTGAGTTTGACACTGTGGCATTAAATTGGATTGAGATTTAATCGACAGAGTCCTAAATAAAAATATGAATGATTACATTTGTATTGATTCTTTACGTCTTGTTTAGCTTCATCCAAGTTTTAAAACTCAAAGGTTTAAAATGAGATGAAACATTGCTTGCTGATTTGCTGATATGTGAGTGTATTATTATTATGAATGTTATTATTATTAATATTATTCTTCTTCTTTCATAGTCATAATTAATTTTACATTTGCATTTGCTTTGGTTGCCCACTTAATAATAAAACTATAATGACTTGTGCAGGAAAATAAAGACAAACCAGAAAGAAATATATATATATATATATTTTCTTTTTATTATTATTTATTGAAAGTATGCATCAATTCGATATTTCTTGTCTTTTTAGACAGTTGATACCACATGTGAAGATTCTCAGATGATGCCCATCTTATCTTTACATATTTATAGAAGGAAAAATGCAAAACATAGGAAAAATAACGAAAGAATACTGAACAACAACAACAACAAATCTTATAAATGTCCATTTATTTGTGTTTGTGGTGGGCCTTTGTGTCCATTTATATATATCTATATTTTTTTTAACAGCACGAATCTCTGCTCTTATCCATTCACGACTTTTACCCAGTGAAAATGGAGCTGTGACTGTCACCCAGGGGTGGGAAGGGGCTCACATGTGAGAGAACATCATCACATGAAGGTCATTGCTCTCCTGGCCGAGTGCATTGCAGTAGAGGAACACTCCACAGTAAACGCACACTGCTTCTTTATTCCTGGACCGCACTGACCCATATTTTCTGACGGCATATCAAAAGACTAATTTATATACTCGCTTGATAGTTGCCTGGAAAGACAAATTTAGCTTGGTTTCATAATGAGTGGGGCTTCTTGTTGTGCCAGCAGTGATTTATGTAAGGAGACTGCAGTTTGGGCTTAACATAGTTAACAAGGACATGTGGACCAAACATGTGTGTGAGGGTTTAATGACTATTTAAGAAGGGCAGATCTATTTGTAGGTTATTGACATACTGCGGGGGTGAAACTCCGCCGGTGTCCTGAGGGCACGATGGGAAGTTGTCAACACGATTAAACTGCTGCAGCTCCCGGACACTGGGCCAGACGTGACGAGAGACCTTAGCCCGCAGGTGTCAAACATAAGGTCCGCCACAAACACGAGGCCCGCCACGTCACTGCATGTGGCCCCCAATGGCTTGAAAGACATTTGATCACCTTTTCTTAAAGAAATGTAAGAAAAATATCCTGTGCTTTTATTTTGAAGGTTTCAAATTAAATGGGTTTATGTTATATTATTAGAGCATCTTCTCATGTACCATATTTCTACACTAATCTAGATTCTAGATAAGCAATAATCAAATGCAAAGAGAGTTATTTAACAATATGTTCAGGAGTAGATTATACAGTGTATAAGATAAGTGAAGACGAGCAACTAAATCTTGATGAGCATAAATAGTTGGAGTAAACCTTCCGACGGCTAGAATATCACAACTAATATACAAATACAATGTGCAAATAAAACAAAGGAGAAAGTTTAAATAAATATATAATCTACTGTGTTACAGTTACAACCCTTTGAGGGCAGCCGTGATGCTGATGTGGCCCACGGTGAAGATGAGTTTGAAACCCCTGCCTTAGCCGGATGTACCGTATATATATATATATGAGCGTTCCTTTGTAATTACAACCCGATTTAACTGGATTATAGCATGCTGACATTCTCAGCTGTGCGGATTAGCGTGTTCACAGAAGACGTGGAGAGACACCAGGTGTTGTGTACAAGGTGCTGCTCATGAAGCACGAAGCTGCGTACCAGTGTCACATTGTGACTCGTGTGTTCTTCTCGCATCTCAGATTTAGGGGATTTTTTGTTTGTTAATGTGAATCTTCAGGATTTGACAATAGTACAGATTATTTAGTTTTGTGGCAAACAATAATTTCTGTTTCAAACACTGCGAACGTTTATGCTACTTTGACTGTGTGTGTGTGTGTGTGCATGCTGACGATGCTCAGTGTGGCATATGCGTGTGCCATAAATTTACGAGGGAGTTGGTTGTTATGCAGCTGGTTAATCTGCTCTTCAACACACAAACAACACACACACACACACGCACGCACACACACACGCACACACACAGTTCCAGGGAATACTGTATATCCGGTAGAAGCAACGCCTAATCCTCTCCACACTGTAGCTGTAGGCTTCTGAGTGTGGACAGTAGATTGACGGATGCTTTAACCCTCCTGTTACCTTTACATTTACTAACATATTTTACCCTCGGGGTCAATTTGACCCCAGCAATTAAAACCTCCAGAAAATTATTAGAATTAATATTTTTTCCCAAGTTTAAGTGTGAGGTACTTTATGTTTGTTTGTTGACTACCTAAATAGCCCTTTAAATCTATAAAAAAGTTGATATTTCTTATATGTTTGACACAGTGAAAAACAGCTTGGGGTCAAATTGACCCCAAAGAACACCGACATTAAACATTGAATGGGGTCAAATTGACCCGAAAGGTAACGGGAGGGTTAAAAGGTGTTTCTAGTTAATGGATTTGTTTTTCCACAATAATGGTACATTTGTATTATTATTATTTTATCTGCCATCACCATTTGATGCACTGGGTGCCAGATTGGAGCTACACAGCTAATTTGCATTTGTAGCCCCTTGACAGACCATAATGATCATAAACCAATAATAAAAAAACTAACAAACATAAACAACAACAACCATTACAGATAAGACACACTACAACAGTTTATGTGGTAAGAAGAACACACAATACACACAATGGGAAGCTACAGTACAGCACGTTAAAAGTAAGTAATACATACTATTAAAAGTAAGATTTCCATACTATTAAAAATAATTTCTAAAAACCATTAACAGTAAGTAATACATACTCTTAAAAGTAAGTAATAAAAAACATTTAAAGTAAGTAATATGAGGCATAATAAGTTTCTCAATAAGTACAGCGCTGATGAGCTTTCAACTGATTTTTTAAAGATTATTTTTATACTATATTATATATATTATATTATAAGATTATTTTTATACTATTAAAAATAATTTCTAAAAACTATTAACGGTAAGTAATACATACTATTAAAAGTAATACCTTGAGGAGAAATCTCTGAGCGGCCCACAACTGGTATTGTCACACCAACTCATACCCTCGGCATGTTCTGACAGCCGCCACTTTTTTAATGCAAATTCTCATTTTTCTTAAGACTTTTATTTTGGTGATTTGGTGGACTGTTGACCCAGCGGCCGGCGCGTCACTAGGTGTAGGACTCTGATCCTGTCGAGCGAGCAGGGGTGACATTTGCAGGATTAGAACATCTTGATCCCTTGAAAGAGCTGCTGTCTTTCTTAAGAGTAGCCACACGGAGAAACAACGGGTCAGCCTGAGGTCATGTTTCCAGAGACATCTCTCAGTTCCCATCCTCCTTTTCTCTCAATAATCAGTCCTCCCAGTGTGTAATAAATCAGCGTTATCAAAGGTTGCCACATTCTCTCGTATGACCCTTTTTAATACCACAGGTTCAAGAGGTCTGTTACTATGATTGTATGGGTTTTCTGTACAGATCCTATCTACTTTAGTTACAGCATTTATTCTTGTATCTCCATATGGACGAGTGCATGCTCCGACAGCTCTGCTTTCCATGGATTAGGCTCTAAACTCTGTTTACGGTGACACCGCTCTCGGTAAATCTCGCCGCAGGTCCGGTCCTGTGCTGTCACTTGGCTCCCGAGAGCCAAATAAACTGCCTGTTTCCTGCTGGAGCTTTCAGGAACCTGGAAATCCGGCCATGGTGACGGTGGAAGAAGTCAGCCAACGCTACCTTTAAGCCACGCCCCTCGCTCTCGAGGGAAACGCGGAGAGCAGCAAAGCCTCGATGAGGCTCCCCGAGGACGACGGCGATCGCAAAGGCTCTCGTATTCTTTTGAGCACGTTGCGTTTTATATTATTTGAAGTCCATCCAAAAAAGCCGTTGCGTTTAAATGGAAGCTGGGGTTTGATCTGGTGGAGAAAGAATGGGAATAGGCAGCTCTTTTGCTCCGAGATCTGATCAAATCTTTACCATACGGTATGTCAGATTTTGAAGGATTATGACTGAATCTTTTAAATGCAGTAGAGGCTGTTGGTCGGTGTGCTATATATAGCCGAGTTTTGACACTGACGTCAGCAGGTTTGCATAGTTCTGTTTTTGCTGAAACATTATCTGAAAAAACGATCCTGTTTCAAGGAGGGTTTATCCTGCTTATCTCTTGACCACTTGTGGAAGAACTACCGGTTCACTGCAGCTAGCACTGCAGTTTATGTATAAAGCCTGTAAAAAAAGCCTGTAACCTCTACAGGATGAATCTGTTGTTGAATTTTATTTTTATCCGTCCGTCTCTTTAATGGACTTTTTGTTCACTGGAATCTCGCGACAGCCTTTTTCAAAATGTTGGCATCGTGTCCATCGGTCCTCCGAGGATATTTTTTGCATTTGCATTTCATAAGCTCGCAATCCTTAATTGATGAATTGATGAATCGGTCACATGGCCGACTCGCGTCCAAATTGATTTGCTCACAGATACTTTTGAAACTGACTTTTGGTGCGTCACAGATTCCAAAGCGTGTTTCAAATCGGGTTTTTAAATATGCACACTTGGACCAGGTTTGGTATTGCGTATATGAAGCATAAACATCGGCGTGGAGCAGTTTGTTTGAGCTGTGTCTCTGTATGCTCTTATCTCAGAGTGATCTTGGCACCGAGGCAGAACCTCCCGCGGATCATCCTCAAAGGAATCTTCCAGGGAGTTAAAGTGGTTCGTGGACCTGACTGGGATTGGGGCAACCAAGACGGTGAGTGGTGCGTGGGAAGTGTGGGATGGAGGGGAGGCGAGGGGGGGGGACTGTTCTTAACTGCTAACTTGGTCCTGCCGACTCAGCAGGCCCCCCCCCCCCCCTTTACCTTCTGGAGCATGGAGCCGTACCTCTTCAAAGTGTTTCACCCTCCACAGCCCATAATAACATCCTAACCTCACGTTTCTTTCACCCACAAAATGTCCTGTCGGTGTGTGTGTGTGTGTGTGTGTTTATATCGCCAGTGACTCATCTGAGTCTGTGCCACACATGTGTGCCCGTGTCTGTACAGAGTCCTCGTTCCGTAACATTAATCTTCTTTTGTTTTTTCTCTGTTCCAGCCTTGTGTATAGGGGCATAAACTGAGAAGCCCCCCATTTCACTTTGAAAATATAGTGTATGACGCTGAGAATGGAGATGGTGTGTTTGTGGCTTCCCACTAATGTCCCGCTGTTTCACATTACGTGACAAATATTGTTGCTGATGAGAAAAAAAGAATAGCTCTTGTCCAGATCTAGGCAGCCCGAACTGGCTGGCGTATGAAATAGTTGAAATAAATGGAAATCAAGCCCTTGAATGTCTCTTTTAGGGGGGAATGCTAATATGTATTTCATGTTTCCTGATCTGAGGTCATCGTCGTCTCTGAGAATAGCAACGCTCCCTTTTTTCTGGAGCTAGAGCGAATGAGTCCAAATTTACTTTTGGTGTCTTTTTAAAAATCAACGCCCTGGGGATCGATTAATTCACTCAGCCTAAATGGTGAACGCACATACAGGCAGCTCTGAGCATGTTCGGAAACCTGCTGGTGTGGAGTAAACACAAGTTTTCCTACATCATCAAAACATAATCTATAGATCTGAGACCATCTTGTGAAATCGTGTTGTTTAATGGCGATGCTTATTCTTCACGTTGATGTTTTCATCGTCTTGTAATCGAGATGAGGAATCGTGTATTGGATTGGATTGAAGTGGCTGACGCTCAGTTTATGTCTCTCCAGGGGAAAATGTTTCTTCCACACCTCTGAGTCTGTCATCTCATCTGTCTAATGTTCTCCATTTGGCCACATGTGCACTCTTGTTGTTCACACATTTTTATTGTTTCTTCCCTGAGCTCCACTCTGTATCTAACGACTTTTCCTTTCTTTAATGAGATGCATTTTTTTATTCAACTGCCTTTTTATCTCCTCCCACTCCTCCCACTCACAGTGACGCTTTATTGTCTCTTGCATATTTGTTTGTGTTTGTATGTGTGTGTGTGTGTGTGTGTGTGTGTGTAGGCGGGGAGGGTAAGGTCGGGAAGGTAGTGGACATTCGCGGCTGGGACACCGAGTCGGGTCGCAGCGTGGCCAGTGTGACCTGGTCCAACGGCACCACCAACGTCTACCGAATGGGCCACAAGGGCAAGGTAGACCTCAAATACGTGTCCGACGGCCAAGGAGGCTTCCATTACAAAGACCACCTCCCAAAGCTCGGTAAGGCTCCCGCTTCCGAGTGTGCTCTGAGTCTTTGAAGGCAGCGGTTCTCAAATGGGGGTACATGTACCCCAGTGGGTGCGTGAGATGTATTTCAATATATTTCAAATTAGCATCCATTCAAAAATCGTTTAAAAAGTATGTGAAAGTTTAGAAACTGATTTTTAATATATTTTAATATTAAATTGGACACTAATGGCACAGCACTGTGCATGGCATCTTTTTTTCCAAGCAAAAATGTTTCCGCTGGTACTTGGCTGAAAAAATATTTTACATCACTAAAAGAATCACGAAAAGAAAAGGTTGAGAACCACTGGTTTAAGGGATCACACTGCAACATGTGTGAAGCAGCATATTTGACAGATATATGAATAATCTTATACTAGTCTGTCACGTCCGTCATGTATTACTTATGAGTGGAGCTGCCGCCCGACACTGAGGAACGGATTTACCGTAAAAACATATTTGGTGTCAGCTCATGTTCACTATATTACTGTAATGGTTTGTTGTGACATTGTAGAACATTAAAAAAAGCTATAAAATATAAATCAGGGTTCTTACGGTCGTGAAAAACCTGGAAAAGTCATGGCATTTAAAAACATTTTTTCATGTCTGAAGAAGTCCTTAAAATAAAATGTAAATCCCAAAATGTTTGGAAAAGTCATGGAAATTTCTTATATTCAAATGTTCATTTACACAGTTTGATTAAAATAATACACATTTTACATAAATGTTTATTCTTTGAATCAAACTATCAAACTATTGTCTCATTGGAAAAGGTCATGGAAATCCATTGGTCAACATGTGTATGAATCCTGATACATGTTATTGGGGGGCGAAAAAGTGAACTAAAACTCTGACACAAGTCTCCAACATAACACCTGTCCCATCAAGGAGAGCACGCAGAGCTGCAGCGCCAGGAGAGTGCTGACAGACACTCCTTCCAGCAGGCCGACAAGGTCAAATGTCTGTTGGAAGTGGAGATCCTGCGACAGATGCAGGAGGGTCACGGAGGGTGGAACCCCAAAATGGCTGAGGTATTCAAAGTCTCCCCTTCTACCACAACTCCACACAATTCCAAAAGATATTACCAATAGAGCTTTTACGTTGTCGATAATGTAGAAGTACAAAGTGCACTTGTTTTTAGTTTTTTTCCAAGAAGTTACAATGAACTCTTTGTACCTTTTTGCGCATAGTATGTGCTCTTTATGTTTTGGACAAACAATGTCCTCGCAGTCAAAACACACGTGCCTCTTGAGCCTCGCTTCCAGATGATTTATATAAGTGGCTCAGATGGATGTTGGCGGCGTGCAACAGAGTGAAAGGAAAACGGCGTCCGATTCTCAAATCACAGCTGCTAAAAGGGCAACATTGAGGTCACCGCCGTGCAGACGGGAGACCCCCGGGTGAAACGAGTTCTTTGTGTCCGCAGTACATTTTCCGGCTCGGGACTGTTCATAGAATCACTGACCGAGGAGATGTCAGAGTCCAGTACAGCAACAACATCCGCTGGACGTTCCATCCTGGGGCTCTCACCAAGGTACTGAGTAACAGAACCAGGGGGTCTTACTGTGCGCTCACATCAAAAGCGTTGCACATTTTCCGCGCGAGTAGATCCCATAAGCAAAGTCAACGTACAGACGCGAGTGGTTGCGATAGATGTGAATTTTCGCCTCTTTCGCCTCAAGTTTAAATCTTTAAACTTTTGCCGAAAAATTTGCCCGATGGCAAGTTGCGAAAGCCAATCGGCGTCGAGACGCTCCGCCGCTGGTGAATCTAACTGCTGCTGCTCTAATGGCGCTGGAAGCGGAAGCCAATCAGACGTAGTCGGTGAAAGTCACCGAGCTGTGTGAGTCTACGGGTGATGTCATGTATAAATATTAGGGCTGTGAAACGATAAAAAATGTTAATCAAATTAATCACAGGTGGGGGGGGGGAGGGGTGTGCAAGTGACTCATTCTGCGCATGCGTTAAATGCGGTAAAAAAAATTAACTAATTAATCCTGTAATTTAATCATAACGCGTTAACGCGTTATTTTTCACAGCACTAATAAATATAAATGTAATATTAATTTTATGAACCCAAACACGAGAGCGTTAGATGTTACAACGTTTGTGGGACGTCCTCAAAACGTATAAAGCAGAACTAGTGGTTATTTCTTTCGTGGTGGATGAAGGAAATTATAACTGTTTTCACGGAGTAAAGCTACAGAAATAAGCCCCGCCCCCTATAAGGCGAGAAAGAAGCGAGTAAACTCGTGCTTTTGGTGTGAACGCAGCTTTACAGTGGGATCTGATGTGGGTCAGAACTTCAGTTTGGATCATCGGTTAGTTTTTTTCTTCCCCCGATGATTTTAATAGCTGAGTAAGTTTGTCCCTCTTTCTTTTCACTAGGTGAACACTTTTGGAGTTGGCGAACTAGTCAGAGTATTGGAGGACATCGAGAGTGTGAAGAGACTGCAGGCTGGCCATGGAGAGTGGACAGACAGCATGGCTCCTGTATGCATTCAACCTGATAACAGATAGTAGCCTGATAGTACTAACTCTTCATTGTGTTTTCAGCGTTAGTCACTTGACAAAATCAGAAGGAGTTGTAACTCAACTTTGACTCGTGACCATCATTTGGACGTAAACATTTTGACTTGGATCAATAATCCGATGGTTTATTATTATTTCCTAGATTTATTAATTATACTAACAGTTACTAGAAGATAGTCTTTTTATTCGTATTTTTGAAATGGCATTAAATATGATAAGGGGGTGCACGATGAACTTGAGTCTCGATCGGGTCTCTCGAAATGCAACTTCGAAATGCAAATTTGGTTTTCATCACTAAAACTTGAGACTTGCAAAACAATAATTTTGTCTCACCTCTATATTCTGTTTTAAGTCAGGTCACCCCCCCCCCTGTCTATGTGCAGGATGTTACCCTTAAATTCAGTAAAGCCTTCATTTGGCAGATCTCCCTCTGAATTAAAAGTGACTTACTTCCTGAAAACTGGGGTCACATCAGGATTTAACCGAGTTTATATCCGCTTCCTTTATTTACCGAGAGAAGCGCAGACATCGGTCCTTTTCTAAAACCATGAATAGTTCCTGCTGGATTCATTTGTCCTGCTCGTTTGTTTATGTAATTGTCCAGGTCAACCTTCTCCCTTGTTTTATTTATTTTTATACTTCTAAAAGGCCCCTTTCTCACCGAGCCAAGCCACATCCACCTTACTCACGATTGCTCCCCTAGGTGCTCGGCCAAGACGGCAAGGTGTTGAAAGTATACGCGGATGGCGACCTGCGGGTGGCGTTCGGAGGCCAGACGTGGACGTTCAACCCGGCGTGCCTCTCGGCCCAGAACGTGGAGGTGGATGCCAACCTCATGACGGCCGAGAACCCCAACGAATCTGGAAGTAAGCCGAGACGAGGGGCGCCCATCTCTAACAGTCCAGCTCCAGCCTTACCTTCTGCGTGCATCCATCCATTCTCCCCTCACCCTCATTGCAGCTGTCTCTGCCCGTGCATGTTTTCACTGTGGTATTCATGCATACAGTCACGGGCATTCCTTGTTTGTCTTTTCTTTTTCAGCTGTGTGTGAAATGTTCTTTGCTCCATTGCATGTGCATGATCCTGCATGTTGACAGCGAGAGGCTTTGGCAGCGCAGCAGACGTTTGTCAGCATGTCAGAGGTTTCCCCAGCCGCCTCCTAATCACGACTAAATCTGTTCTGTGCATGTGTTCCTCAGCGGATTGGAGCTTGACAACAGAGGGGGGTGTGTTTGTGTGTGTTTGTGTGTGTGTGCTTTGATGAATCCATTAACCCATGCGTCTCCTTTTTAGCTCTCTGGAAGGGTTTGCACCACTATTTCTGATTTAGTTCACATTGGACGGATGAAGATTAATTATACCGTTTTTGTCTCTCTTCTCTGTCCCCCTTTTCACAACCTTTCACTTCTCCCTCTACCCCCTGCTCTCCATCTGCCTGTGTCTCTGTTCAGGTACCGTCATCTCGGTGTTGGAGAAGCTGCTGTCTCAGTCCACAGAGCAGGACAATCCCAGCCGGCTGGTCATCGAGGCCGCACACGGCAGTGCCAACAAAGTGCGCGAGTTGGTGCTGAAGTACCCCGACAAGGTTAGTGCAGCACTCCTCCTCTTTGCTGCAGTCCACTGCCCGTTCCAAAAGCTCTTTCCACCAGGACACGAACATCTCAGACGTCTGACTCGACTGTCCAGATTTTCACACACCACTCTAATATTTCTAAAAACTCAATACAATTAATATATATATATATATATATGTGTGTATGTATATATATATTTATTTATATACATATAAATATTTATATATATATTTATATATATATATTTATTGATGCATACATATTTAGATTTATTTATGTATATATAATTATTTATATATATTTATATATAGCTGTTAATTTACTATATGTACAGGTATAATGGAGAATGAAATTTGAGAAAAGACATGGATAGTCAAATATCAGATAAAATATGTTCTGTTGGTAACTTATCAAATTTCCATAATTGTCATAATGCGCTCAAGGCTGATTATTCAAACCGAAGGTGGGAGAGCAAGAGAGTGATCATTGACTGAGCCAACTGAAGGTATTAGAAAGAGAACCGAGATAACTGCAACAATTTAGGGTTGCGACTACTTAACGAGGTGAAAATGATATGATTTCAGTAAACGGATGTTTAAACCAACATTGTTCGTTATAATCTGAGTCTGGCAAGCGCAAAATTAATCATGCCAGCTGGCGTCAGTAACCAAAACAAAGTATTTATGTACTTTACACATTATGTACTTATTACTTGGCTTTAACCTGTAATTCCAACACACAATTCAATTCAGTTTATTTCTATAGCCCATTTTCACAAATTACAAATTTGTCTCAGAGGGCTTTACAATCTGTACATATAGAAAGCCCTGTCCCAAAACCTCACATCGGATCAGGAAAAACTCCCAAACAACCTTTCATGGGGAAAAAAGGGAAGAAACCGTCAGGAGAGCAACAGAGGAGGATCCCTCTCCAAGATGGACAGGTGCAATAATTGCCTTTCCATTTGATTTATGACATTACATAATGTCGTCTGAGATGTTTTGTTTTCATAAGTGAGTGGGGATTCATCAAAGTACATAAGTAAAGTCCTTGTTTTGTTTAGTTCTACACGACTACATTTCTACCTGTTCGAAGACTCCGCGACTTATGAGGATTACACGTCGAGTGTCTGACGAGCGGGGCGTTCCGCTCATGCTCAGATTATTTTCCCGCCAGTCTACGTGCAGCTCCGTTCGCGTCCCGACGTCTCATCGTCTCGAATAAATCTTCGACCGCGGTTTGTGTTCCCGCCAGGTGGATATAAAGAACCAGGGCAAGACTGCACTGCAGGTCGCTGCTCACCAAGGCCACATGGAGGTGGTGAAGGCCCTGCTGCAGGCCAACGGCTCCATCGAAGTCAAGGATGAAGACGGAGACACAGCATTGCACTACACTGCCTTCGGGTGAGGACGCACTTATTTTTTCTGCAACACACACAGCCATACACGTACACATACACACACACACACACACACACACACACACACACGTTGCAGCGCTGCACCTTGTCGAAAGGAGACAGATGTACAGTTGAGCTCCCGCCTATCCTTCATTGTAATGTGATAATCCGTTCACAGAAGCGACAGTATTAACTGCTGCTGTAGTCGAGCCTCCTCTCGCCACATTAACACGTGCTCAGTAAAGTATCTCCGGGAATCGACACTTGCTTTTCGAGCCAACAAACACACTATGTTGTCTTGCACCATGCAAACAAAATGGCAGGGTTTAAAAAAAAAAAATTTTAAAGGATATTTGTGTGACTTGAGATTGGTGCAGCTCCCTGTAGGTTTTTCAGAACAAGCCTTTTGAGATTTGATGTACTGGTTTGAATTGACTTTAATCTGTGTATGTGTCGTTTTTCTGTCGATGGTTGTCTTCCGGTTTAGTAACCAGGCAGATATCACACGGCTGCTATTGAGCAAAGGGGCAAACGTCAACCTCCTGAACAACTCCATGTGCACGGCGCTCCACATTGCCGTCAACAAGGGCTTCACCGACGTGGTGCGAGTGCTCACCGAACATTCAGCTGACGTCAATCTCCAGGTGAGAGGGCCGAGCATACCGCATACCTCCCGAATACAGAGCGCAGGGACTATTTCTTTGTGTTTTTTTTATTCTGGTGAAGCTTTGATAGCAGTATAGCGTACCCTTGGCTGGGCGGACAGGAACTGATTACCCAGTTGCTCACATCTTCCTTTGAGACAATAACCCACACGAATGACACACTGACACTTTTATGAGATGTAAATGATATATACTGTATATACACTACCGTTCAAAAGTTTGGGATCACTTAGAAATGACTTTATTTTTCAAAGAAAAGCACTGTTTTTTCAATAAAGATAACATTAAATTAATCAGAAATACACTCTCTAACATTGTTAATGTGGTAAATGACTATTCTAGGTGGAAACGTCTGGTTTCTAATGAAATATCTCCATAGGTGTATAGAGGCCCATTTCCATCAACTATCACTCCAGTGTTCTAATGGTACATTGTGTTTGCTAATCGCCTTAGAAGACTAATGTCTGATTAGAAAACCCTTGTGCAATTATGTTAGCACAGCTGAAAACAGTTATGCTGGTGATATAAGCGATACAACTGGTCTTCCTTTGAGCTTGAAGTTTGTAGAACAAAATTAATACTTCAAATATTAATCATTATTTCTAACCTTGTCAATGTCTTGACTATATTTTATATTCATTTGATAAATAAAAGTGTGATTTTTCATGGAAGACACGAAATTGTCTGGGTGATCCCAAACTTTTGAACGGTAGTGTGTATATATATATATATACTGTATATACCAAAACATCTGTAAATAAATACAAATAAATACTGCAACAAAGTTATATATTATATGACTTTGTTACAGTATTTATATATGAATATATATATATATATATTATATATTTAACTTTGTTGCAGTATTTATTTGTTTGTATTATTTACAAATGTTTATTATATATATAATCTACATGTATCATATATAAATATGTATAGAATATATTACTTTGTTGCAATATTTATTTCCAGATGTTTATTTTTATACATATATATATATTTATATATATTATATTAGCAACTGGCTAATCAATATGATAATCAATAATATTAAAATCTGTAAAGAAATACAAATAAATACTGCAACAAAGTTCATGTTTCAGGGATCCAGTTTTGTCCCAAATATGTGTGTTTAAAAAAAAGAAATGGAAAGTAAATGTCTCCGACAAGTCCTCATCATCTCAGTCACGAGTCGGGAGAAGGGAGCTCATGACTTGTAGCCAGTGGTCAACCATGGAGTGAGCTTCTCTGACCGTGTCAGTCATGTTGGGAGCAACTCCCGTTTTATCCTTCCAAGCAGAAAGAACAAAAACCTAATATTTCTGGTGTTTGACTGAGCGTGCTTCTTCTCATCCCTCATCCTCATTTAAGGCGGTTTAGTGCCTCCTTTAAGGCGCTTTCCACACATTCAGGCGCTGACTGATGAGACATTTTGTTTCTGCTTGAGTGGTGCGGCCACTACTTTGTGCCATTATATAAACAGAATGGACTGCAGCATCCATCACATTAATATAGACACAAAAGAGTTCACACAGTCTAGATTTCAGGATGACAACAAAGTATTTTAGTACAGAGAAAACTAGTAGGGTACCTTAATCGTTTGAATAATGCAACTGTGCTGTGCTTGTATGCTACGAACAAATGTATGGTGTGTTTAATGGGAAATCTATAAAGTTAACAACAACCAAAAAAATTCTCACCCAATCAGGATTCATATGGGGACACGCCGCTCCATGACGGCATTGCGAAAGATTTCCGAAATATCATCGAGATCCTGGTCTTGGTGCCCAACATTGACTTCACACAGCAGAACCACAGAGGCTTCAACCTGCTGCACCATGCCGCCCTCAAAGGACACAAACTGTGAGTACAGATCATGTCTGAAGCTCTGCTGGGGACCCGGGGGCCACACTTATTATAACATTGACTTTAGCTATTGAAACCCAAACTTTTCAGTAAAAAAAATAAAAGTGCTTTGTCAGCTATTTTTTACCCAGGCACTTCAATATAGTTGTGATTTTTTTATTTTGAGTCGTCATCTCGCAGGATAAGTGGAAGAGCATCTTATTAAATAATAATAATTGGCAAAAGGAGGAACAGATCAGCACGAGGTTGGAGTGGTCTTATTTTAATATATTTATTAACGGGGTTCAGTGAATCATCAGTGTTATTTCCAACATGTTTTTAACCACACACATGTTTCCTGGGCGTCTACTCCCCTCCAAATCGAGCGTATAAGCACCAGATAAATCTCACCGCTTGTCAAAAGCATGCGTCTCTAATATGCGCGGGGGAAATAAAATCCAGTCCTTGTGGAGTGTGATGTCTGCTCTTTTCAGTCTGCTCACTTGTTCTCAGTGTCTTGATAGTATGAGAGCACGTATCTGCCTGGGAAAATGAGGGTTCATGGGCGTGTCTGTATGTGTGTGTGTGTGGTTGTGTGGGAATCTCTCACATGTGTTCAAATGAGGACTCTCAGGTCAACCCTCAACACTATCCGTTGCAGATGGAGAGCTCGTCTCCCACACAGCTTCTGCTGCTGTCAGCAGGCTGCCAGTCGATATCAGGCAAAAACACAACATTTACTTTTGCACCCTCCGGTTCCCTCCACATCGAATCTGCATTCTGTCGAGTCATTTCTCAGCAATGCAGAACCAGGGATTTATATGGAAGGCTGTTACCGCCACTGTGAGAGAGAAAAAAAGAGAATTCTGTCAGTCATAATTATGGGATACATTATGAGATAGTATTTCATTATTATGAGATAGTGTAAAATAATGAGTTGGTATCTCATAATTATGAGATCATAAGTCGAGATATGAGATAGTATCTCATTATTAGGAGATACTATCTCATTATTAGGAGATAGGAAGTCAAAATAATGAGATTGTGTCTCATTATTATGAGATAGTAAGTATATTCTTTTCAAAGAGGTGCCATGAAAGAAAGGAAGTAGGAATGAAAAACATCAGCATCACCATAAATGTCCACCCTTCAATTCTTCAATTAGAGATTTAGAGGTTGATAAAAACAATAATAACAATAATAATAATAATAAAAATGCATTCAATTCATATAGCGCTTTTCAAGGTACTAAGAGAAACTTTAAATAACATATTTGAAACAACCTCAAATCTATACAATAAAAATTATAAATAAAAACAGTTGGTACATACTGTTCTATCACACATATAAAAGCAGTTCTGAACAGGTGGGTTTTGGTTTTGAAAATGCAAAAGTCGGTGCCGTCTCGGATGAGTTTGGGGAGAGAGTTCCAGAGGGAGGGGGCCGATATAGATATATAAAGTGCACGTTAGTTACTTTGCCCCGTTATTATTATTAACAAAGATTTTCCGGCTGTGAGTAGATCAACACATCTTAGTTATTTGCCTTTGACTTTCTTCCGTCTATTAACGGCAGTCTGTTAATTGCTAAACCAGCGACAAATAACCATAAGTCGATTTATTTTTTCTCGTCACAGAAAAGCTTTGAAGAGCTTAATTCTTCCCTCCCACCTTCCCCTCCCTGTGACCCACATGTCTCCATCACATCGTACACACCTTGAGATCCTACTGAAAAAGCTGATCTCCGGACAGTCCTGTGTACAAATGTCAACAGAGCAGTGTTTAAAAACACAAAAAGACAAGCGGTAACCGAAAGTGAGAGAGGGGACAAAATACCAGGGAGTGGAGGCCGCTGCAGACGGTCCTTTAATAAATGTCCGATCTGTTCTGGCGAGTGTCATATGTGCAGCGCGGTGAGTTTAGGCTGCTCTCCCAAGCATTCTTTCAGCTTGACATGAGCCGCTGCGCCAAGAGGAGAGACGCAGGATTTACAGCGTTCAGGCTGGGCTCGGTTCACCGGCTCCATCGTATATCAGCGGCAGGCCTGCGCTGCATTCAGCACGGGACGGGTGTTCAATGTCCGCGTTCATGGTTTGTTCTGCAACCACCATCTCCAATTCAACATGAGATTACTCTTTGTGGAGTAAATTGGTCAGTTGATTTATTTTATTTTCATCATTATTTGTATTTGTATTTTATTATTGTCTGGTAGCATGTTTCTTACGTTTACTGTATTTGTAACTTGTTCTTCCTTTAAGGGAAAAAACGAGTGTAGATTATTGCACAGGGTTCATACGGTCATGGAAAACCTGGAGAAGTCATGGAATTTTAAAATGGTTATTTCCATGCCTTTAAAAATAAATGATATCCTAAAGGTTTTGGAAAAGTCCTGGAAATGTGTTCTATTCACATGTTCATTTACGCCGAGTTTGAAGTAATTAATGTGTTTTTCAAAGAAAGACGCTCAAAATATAAGCCTTCATACTTTTTAAATTGTATTTTAGTCTTTTTTATCAAACTACTGTATCATTCATTTGTGTCATTTGAGGTTTGTTTAAATACGACGTTTCCTCACTTTTTCATGGATACACTGAGATTTCACAAAATGTTTGGTCAAGGACATTTTGGTTTGAAGTCCTGGAAATCCATTGGTCACCATGTGCATGAACCCTGTATACACGTTCTTTGTTGTTGTTTGTTTTAATGCATCGTTTTGACTTCCGGTGAACATCTTTAGGCTCCCTTTTTCTTTTTTCTTTAACCTTTAGATGAGAATGTTTTGTTTATTAGCGTATTTATTTATTGTGAGGAAATGGAAAAAGAGGGCCAGACGCCAAGTTCACAAACAGTCCTGGGAAAAGAAAAAAGGCAAGCAGCCACATTTCCTCCTGAAGAGGCGAGTGGATAGTTGGGATCGGGCGGTTGGTCTGTTTTTAATTTTCCTCTTAACTCACTTCTTTGTTGTGTCCACTGTTTTGCCCCCAGCAGTGCCTTTTGACTTAAACTGTCTGACACACACACACACACACACACACACACACACTGGATAGATTTCACAGAGCATTTTGTATTTCTTTTGTCACCTCCCACAGTAAAAGCAGCAGGACACGTCGTGGTACATTTATTCTACTCTTTATTGTTTGTTTGTGTATTTTATTCAGTCAATCAAATCAAATACAATACAATATTATCCTATATAATATACAAAAGAGAAAGACTGAAAAGGTATAGGTAGAAGCAAAAAATGCTTATAAATTCCTATCCTAAATTGAAATCAAAATAAATCAGAAAATTAATATAAAATAAAGAAGAAAATAAAACAACAACAAAAACAACAATAAACAAAATAAAAAACAAAATATATTTATATATATATCAAGCTTTGACCAAGAAGTGTCAACAAAATAAACTATTTCTAAGCGTGCCCGAGATGAGCCGCCCTCTGGCTGTTGCGTGTTTGTACAGAACTGCCTCAAAACGTCAGTCCAGGGCTGAATATCCACGAACACACAGGAGTTAACGATTATGGAAATAAGGCAGAGAAAAAAAAAAGAGGCGTCGTCAATACACACACACGCACGCACACGCACGCAATGAGCTGCATTGCAGGTACAAAATGACCTCCAACACAATCCCCCCCCCCACCCCACCCCCTCCAACAGCCTTCACCCTTCGGAACAGAGCCGGAGGAGATCCCATACGTGACTCTACATGTAACGAGGCAGCCGGTTTTCCCTCAGCCGTGCGTTCTGAAGTGTATCAGCAGTTCTGCTGCTAATGAGCCTGTAAACAATGTAATGTGTCAGTTATCTTAATTTAAAGCTGCGTTAAAAAAACCTGCCGTTTCTCATGTGTGACCTGGAGATGATGACACTGTCTGCATGCACCATTCAAGAGAGTCGGTGTCTCTCGGTCGAGCTCAATTAGTTTCACCGCATACGAAACTTTAATCGACGTACGTGCATGAAAGTGGCTTCTTGAAGTGTTTGTGTTTGTGTTGCCAGGGCGACGGAGAAGCTCCTGGGCCGAGCGCGGCAGCTGGTGGACGTCAAGAAGGAGGACGGCTTCTCGGCGCTGCATCTGGCCTCCCTCAACAACCACCGGGACGTCGCCGAGATCCTCGTCAAGGAGGTGAGCCGGAGAGACGGGAGCGTCCGCTGACGAACACGGGACCCCCCCCCCCCATCGCCGCTCACCTCCTCTCTCTCCTCCCCTCACAGGGCCGCTGCGAGATCAACATCCGCAACAACCGCAACCAGACGGCGCTGCAGCTGGCGGTCACGCAGGGCCACACCGACCTGGTGCAGCTGCTGGTGGCCGAGGGCGCCGACGTCAACATGGAGGACGAAGACGGCGACACGGCCATGCACGTGGCCCTGCTGCGCCCGCAGCTGGCCAGCGTCATGCTCGGCCCCGCCGAGGAGAGCGCCGACGGCTGCTCCTCCACGTCGCTCTTCTGCAGGGTGAGGAGAACCGACCGGTGTCAACGCGCTTATCGTTTATTCCAAAGGGGGAGCAGAAAAAAACGAATGTCCTCAAATCAGGGACGGTTTGGGGGTGGACGGAGAGGAAAAAAGAGAAGGAAAGCTTTACTCCTTTAATTTTCTTCACCAAGCTTGCAGACAACATGGCTGCCCACACTTACAGGCCACAGAAAACAGGATTAATTCAATTCATCCACTGATATTCTGTGATTATTGACAATACTTCACCCTCATAATGCGATGGAGTTCTAACGCTACGACAGCTGTTGAAACCGCTGAATTATGGGTACTGTTGGGACAGACTGAGCGGAAGAGAAACGAAGATGTGAACACAGAGTGAAACTATATCAACTAAGATCTAAACATTGGTGAGTGTGAATATAAACAGAAGACACACACACGACAAACAGAGAACCAAAGGGAGAGCAACACAATTCAAAGAGGAGTAACTGTAGACTGAATGAGGGGTGAATAGACTCTAAAACGGGGGATAGATTAGGACTAAAGGAGGGAAAGAAGGATTAATGCAGTTTTAACCCTTGTGTTGCCTTAGGGTCATTTTGACCCGAATCAATATTACACCCTCCCCCCGCCTATGGGTCATTTTGACCCGATTCAATGTTTCACCCTCCTGTTACCTTTATATTTACTAACATATTTTACCCTTTGGGTTCAATTTGACGCCAGCAATTAAAACCTCCAGAAAATTATTAGAATTAATATTGTTTTCCAAGTTTAAGTGTGAGGCACTTTATAGAATATACACTTTATGTTTGTTTGTTGACTACCGAAAGAACACCGACATTAAACATTGAATGGGGTCAAATTAATCCGAAGGCGGGGGGAGGGTGTAATATTGATTCGGGTCAAAATGACCCTAAGGCAACACAAGGGTTAAGAAGATACAGACGGACTCAACGCAGTGTAAATAAAGACTGACGGGCTGAGAGCAGACGTAATGCTGGAGCAGGGAAGGAATGGTAAACAACAACAAAGGGAAACAGGACGGTATTTGTTTGTAGTCGGGGCGGTTGATTTAGGAGAGAGGGGTGAGTTGGCTTTACCGGGGAACTGAGGGATGAATGGGTCAGAGGAGGGAAAAGGAGGGCGCTGGGATGACTTAAAGGTGAAGGTCATCTGAGGAGAGAGGACCTTGCTTTCTTGTGTAAACAGGCGGGAAACGAAAGTCCTCAGATAGGAGTTCACCGAGGGAAGTCACCTTCATCTCAATAACCACATTGATTTAAGTTGGTTTTTTTAAGGAATAAATATTGATATAAATGTTTATTCCTTTAATCAAACTGCGTTAATGAACATATGAATATAACACAGTTCCATGACTTTTCCAGGCCTGGAAATAACCAAACTCCATGACTTTTCCAGGTTTTCCATGACCCTGTGCAACGCAGGTTTTATTTCAGTGAAACCACTGACATGTATCTCCCAACTCTGCCATTCAGCAACTTTCATTCAGCGCATTGTTTTTTTAGTTTTTTCTGACACACCCACTGCACATGGAAATTTGGTTTAAAGTCCTGGAAATCCATTGGTCGACATGTGTGTGAACCCCGATTACAATTTACTGACGAGCGCTCCTCCTCACGGAGACACGGGGCTCTGAGCCTTTGTTATACGACCGTTACCTTGGTGTGTGTGTATCACTGCGCCATTAAAGAATGTCCTTTACCGTCGACATGACCGCAAACACTGCAGCTCCACTCAATATCCTGGGCACTTGCCAAGCCCACGCACACACACACACACACACACACACACACACACACACACACACACACACACACACAGAAACACACCCACACCATGAAGGTGGCTAGACTTTAGTGCTCAGGGTTGTTTAGGTGTCTGCAGATTAATTATTGGGGGAGTTCTTCAGTGCTGATTAGATGTGATCTTATGAATCAGCCGTAGCTGGATTGCACTGAGTTTACGACCATTTTCCTTTTTGTTGTTGTTACCGTCTCATTGAAAATGCGGAAGGTTATGTTTTGATCGCCGTGTATTTATTTATTTATTTGTATGCGTGTTACTCTCATAACTCAAAAAGTATTAAACCGAATCGCATGAAATTTGGTGGGATGATTGGTTATTATCCGGGGACCATTTGATTAGATTTTGGAATCGATCGGGTCAAAGGTCAAGGTCGTGCAAAGGTCAACATCTTCTTTTTACCATAGCGCGGTCAATTTTTATCCAATTGGCATGCAACTAATGCCAACATGTTCATAATTCAATGCCCAATCTTGTGATATACGACATGTCATAATGACCACAATATCCGGTATCAAGTTACATCAATTTACAGTTCCCCACACTCATGCCAAGTACCAAAAAAGTGGCTGCGGCGAAGGTATGCGCTCTACCGAGTGCCCGTTGTTGTTGTTGTTGTTGTTGCTCACTATCAGCCCCGACACAAAAGTTGTTCAAAGTATTCTCAACTCAAAGCCTTTTAGCGAGAGTAGCTCGTAGAGGCCTGCGACTTATTCTCTCTTCCTCTTTTCTTTTCTTCCGCCCGCTCGTCTTCTTCGACCAGCTGAGCGCTTCGGGTCTCCTGGCGAACGGCGAGCTGAGCGTCGGCTCGGCCATCGCTTGCTTTCTGGCGCAGGAAGGGGCCGACGTCAACTACGCCAACCACAAGGGGAAGAGTCCCCTGGACCTGGTGGCGGACAGCGCCATGCTGCAGCTCATCAAGAGCTTCTCGGAGAAACACAGGTACGCGTCCACGGCAACGGCTTCGGGGGGAGCGCCGCTCACTGTACGGGGTCGTTCAACCAAAGAGTCGCTTCTTACGCCCACATTCCAACCTTCACTCGACATGCAGATGACCCGCACATCTCAAGAGGAAGGGACACCTGCACTGCAGGCTGTGTGTGTGTGTGTGTGTCTGCGTGTGTGTGTGTCTGTGTCTGTGTGTGTGTGTGTGTGTGTCTGTGTCTGTGTGTGTGTGTGTGTGTGTGTCTGTGTGTGTGTCTGTGTGTGTGTGTGTCTGTGTGTGTGTCTGTGTGTCTGTGTGTGTGTGTATGTGTGTGTCTGTCTGTGTGTGTGTGTGTCTGCGTGTGTCTGTCTGTGTGTGTGTCTGTGTGTGTGTGTCTGTGTATGTGTGTGTGCGTGTGTGTGTCTCTGTGTGTGTCTGTGTGTTTCTATATATGTGTGTGTGTGTTTGTATGTGTGTGCGTGTCTGCGTGTGTGTCTGCGTATATGTGTGTGTTTCTAATTGTGTGTGTGTCTGTATGTGTGTGTGTGTATACTTGTGTGTGTGTGTTTCTAATTGTGTGTGTGCGTGTGTGTCAATATTTATATGTGTGTGTGTTTCTAATTATGTGTGTGTTTCTAATTGTGTGTCTTTGTGTGTGTGTGTGTGTTTCTAATTGTGTGTGTGTCTGTGTGTGTGCGTGTGTGTCTATATTTATGTGTGTTTCTAATTTTGTGTGTGTCTCTGTGTGTGTGTGTGTGTGTGTTTCTAATTGTCTGTGTGTGTGTGTGTGTGTTTCTAATTGTGTGTGTGTCGCCCCGTCAGGTTGCAGCGTCTGCAGGCCATCACATGTGGGCAGGGCCTGAGCAGCGCCAGCCTGCGGCGGGTCCACACGACGCCAAACACCATGACCAACCTAGTTCTTCCCGCGCCGCCGGGGCCCAGCGAATGCCTCATCTGCTCCGAGCTGGCGCTGCTGGTTCTCTTCTGCCCCTGCCAGCACAGCGTGGCCTGTGAAGGTGGGCGGAGACTGGAGTTCTCTCGGAGGACTCTTTGATGGACACGCTGTTATCGATAGGCAGAGTGTGGGTTTTGTGTGAAGAGAAAAAAAGCATAGAGAATGACCTTCTTTCATATTTAAACAACCTCCGAATATTTCTCGACTGTTTGCTTCACTTTCCATATTGGATATTAAATAACGTAGGCAGCGTGGGAAATACACGAGGGCAAAATAAATATAATTTTGTCCCTGATGTCACGAGGAGAGAGGCACAAAAACGCTCCCATAATTTCCTCTAATAATTATGATAATTTAAGAGTGTACTGTTGTTGTTCTTTGTTGTGTGTGTCCTATATGTACTTCCTGTACTACGTAGGTACACACACAAATTAAATATAATTTTGAAAAATAAAAAAACAAAGAAATAAGTTATAGTTGTTCAAACAAATGGAATAACACTAAATAACCACAAAGAAATAACAATGAATATGATTGTCTGATTTATGTTTTTTGTTCTCAGAATACATAAATCAGACAATCATATTCATTGTTATTCTGTAGACTACTGCTTAATAGTCTTATTTTTGTCATTTGATGACAATTGCTCATATACTGTAAGCCTAAATAAGTATATTTCTTATTTTTGAACAACGGTTAAATGATATTTCACAAGTTTCAAAAAGTGCCCCTAATTTATTTTTAAATGCCCCTGGATTTCAGTCAGTGGGGGCGAAATTTGCCCCCGGAAAAATATGTACCTGTAGGGACATTTTTCTCTCTTGTATTCTCCTTGCTGACGTGCTTCTTGTCTCCACAGAGTGCGCCCATCGAATGAAGAAATGCATCAAATGCCAGGTCACAATCACCAAGAAAATTCGACACGGTGAGAAGAATCCTCTCGTTCTCGTTATCTGGGCCGACAGGAGAATTAAATCATGGAACATTTCAGACGGAACAATATCTTCTATGTGAACTCATGTTTGGGACAACTTTTATTTCTGGAATTGTTTTTTAAATATTTTAAATCCAGCAAACTTGTTAATATTGTAATTTATTATCTCCATATATTAAAAAAAAATATTTTTACCATGTCGAAATTCTTCCTTTTTAGTGTTGAGACAGATTTTCATATTTATTTGATTTTGTATTAATTATTTGATTTTGGGTGTGGACATCCCAGAGAAGAGGACTAGCTGCTCTAGTATTCATCATTATTATTATTATTATTATTATTGTTATTATTATTATTTTCTTAACCAGTGGCATAATGAAACGGTCGGATCGCTTGCATAGCTTTCATAAATAATAATAATAACGTTATTTATATAGCACCTTTAAAAACAGAATTTACAGGGTGCTCCAAAGTACTGCATAAAAGGAACGACATCACTTAAAAGCAGTTTTATAAAAATGGGTTTTAAAAAGTGATTTTATGTAAAACAATAACCCCCTCCTCCTCCTCCTCCTCCTCCTCCTCCCCTCTGCCTCCACAGACCAAACGGAGGTGGACTGCAGCCCCGGCACGGAGAACTCTGAGCAGCACAACCTGCTGGAGCAGCTGCAGTCTCGCTACCGGCAGATGGAGGAGCGCATCACCTGCCCCATCTGCATCGACAACCACATCAAGCTGGTCTTCCAGTGCGGACACGCCTCCTGCATCGACTGCAGCGCCGCGCTCAAGACCTGCCCCATCTGCCGGCAGACCATCCGCGAGCGCATCCAGCTGTTCGTCTGAGCCCCTAACGACCCAAAGAGGAAGTCCGACCTGGGGGGCGGGGGGGCAGCTGTGACCTTCAAAGACCCAGTGACTCACCTGCTCATCCGTCCCCCCCCCCCCCTTATTGAACACTCGCTCAGCCCCATAGGTTGCGTCACCATGAGCCGCTGTGTTACATCTCTAAGAGTCCCCTGCTTGTTACATGTTGACTAGTTCCCCCTCTCCAGCGGCGCAGGCAGGAACATGTCGATAACTTTCAACGCACATGATTTTTTGCGTTGTCAGAAGCACCGAGTTAAAGATGCGAGTACTTCGATTGGTAAACCGGGAGTGAAGAAGGAATGAATCCCCCCCCCCCCCCGCTCCCGCCCAGCCTCCACTTCCTGTAATCTGTCCCATTTTTGCTGCTTTTAAGTGGATGTCTGTTACCCATCATCCTCTCTGGCTGTCCGGCCTCCCCTGTTTACAAGGCTGCGCTTGAATCAGTCCCCCCCCCGCCCCCCCTCTCCCCTGTGAATTCTGTTTTTTGCTCTCATCTGTACCGACCTCTTAATAATCAGTGTTAGTCTCTGCAGAGGGAGTTGGTATAACTAAAGGCTCTCTATATAGTCCCCAGCCACTCGCCTGTATGCAAGGGGAAATACACACTATATATGCATGACTATATGCATATTGTAAAGCTGAACATGACTGTGTGTTACATGGGTGATTTGTCGTCGTTGTATTATTTCTCTCTGGTTATTTGTGGATTTTTTTATTTTTATGTAGCGATCAGTACAGGTTTTTATTTATGGTGTTACAAAGTAATGTCCTTTTTTTCCTTTTTTTCTTTTTCGGTTGATGCTTGCTTGGCAAAAATGTTTTTGTTGTTGTTTCTACTGAACTTCACCCCAAGCCCATGTCCTCTACTCAGGGTATCAGATCATTGAAAGCACTTGTGATATCCATAACAGGTTAAATAGTGCCCCCCCCTCCCCCACCACACACACACACACACGCACACACAGAGAAATGGTCATTAAAAGTGTGCACTAGTGAATTCACTTGGTCAACCCTCCAAAGCTTCACTGTCATTAGTGGAATGAATGTTTCTAGAAGATTTTCTTTCATTTTCCTCCTAAAAAACCGACTCAAATCGATGTCCTTGAAGCATCCCGGGCGGCTCGTTTGAGAACCCCCGGTCTGTGTCACCTGACTGGGTGTAGGGACCCCCGGCGAGCAGCTGGGTACCCGTGTTTTGTTATTTATCCACCAGATGCATTGTAAGGTCGAGAATTAGAAGGGCAACAAAAAAACTTGACCTCTAGTTCTACGTCTGCCCCCCTCTCTCTCTCCTCCCCCCTTTCTCCTGTGGAGTTCTGGATTGTACATCATCTCCATCCTTTTTAAAGTATCGGTGTGTTTTCTTGAAGGGCTTACGCATATGGAAAGAAAAAAAATATCCTATCTATTTTAATTGTTATTTAATTTTTTTAAAAACAATTTTTATTTTTTTATTTTTTTTGTTTTTATTAGATTCCCCAATTCTGGGAGAGCCAATGTTTAAAGATGTACATTTGAATGTCGGGGGGAAAAAATGTATCCTGTCTCGCTCTGCCTTTTTTTTTTTTTTTTTATGCGTCAAGAAAAAAGAAAGAAAGAAAAGAAGTCGTACGAGAAGCAGCTGGAGAGACTGAGACGTGTGAGCTTTCATTTGAAGAAAGAACTTCTACATCTGTGCCAAATCGCATGAGGCATGCACGCCCACTTTTATCTATTTAAACGCACTCTTGCCCCCCCCCCCCCCCCCGAGCTCAAAGGTGAGGGGTTCAATTATTTCCGCGGCGTGACGTCAACTAAAAGCAAAAAAATATATATATTTAATTTAGTTGGAGAATCCGAAGTGTTTTCTCTGCACCCTCAGTTCCCATGGCGACGTGGCGACGGCCTCCTGACTCGCTCTGAACCTCCTCGTGTTCTCATTAAGAGTTACACAACGCTCACTTCCAAAATGTTATCAGTCCCAATATTGTCTGGATATAAATATGTACTTATATTTTGTGAGACATTATCAACCAAGGGAGTCGCAAAACCTTTTTCAAGGATTGCCCGTTGGCGTCCCGAGTCGAGGCAAAGGCGATAATGTTTTAGAAAGAAAAGGGGGAAGATGTTGGAGTTCTTTCTTCTTCTCCCCCTTGAGGAGGTCTCTGTGATTCATGTATACAAACACAAAGCAGCACATGTTACTATTGGTGTTCTGATGTTGGCCTTACTGTCCCATTCCTCCTCTGTTGATGTTTTTTTCAGTTATATTCTGTACGAAAATATTTTGCAATAAATATGGAACTGTTTTATAAGGACTCGAGATGGATTGGAGTGAGTATTTTCTTTTTAATTATTCCTTTTTTTCCTGGAGATTTAGAAGTTGTCTCACTGCAGACAACCGAGTGAGATAACGAGTTCCCGACCGTAGTTTAGTTTAGCGTTGTTTAGACATTTTTTTGTCATTTGATGCACGGATTCACTAACAATATAGATCAATAATACGTCTCCATGAGGGTTAGTGTGAATGTTCACTCACGGTCATGTTTTTAATTGTACACATTGCAAGTTAACAAGTAGGTGTACTATAAAGCATCTTGTGTATCTCAAGCAATGTAATTGCAGTTTTTTAAACTGCGAAATGCTTTTTATTTAATTGGACGTGCAACAGAAGTATTAATATTTTCATCTCGTACAATGGTGCAGATGCTAAGGAAGCTTCTATATATATATATATTGCCGCGAAGTACGAAGGTATTGAGCTTTCTGCCCAACAGCGCCATCTGGTGGATCAGGTGGGGCAGTGCCTCACCTGCCCCTTATGTGGAAACGCCACTGTAGCTCACTGTTATGTTCCCTCTTCTGCTTTACCTACTGAACTGTGGCATAAATTCTGCATTTTAACTTTCTCTTGTCTTTATTAAATGTAGTAATACAAAAGTAACGCAAAGTAATAAAGAGGCTTTTCTTTGTTCCATTGTGATACTTAGATTAGGTTACTGACACTCCCTACCCTTGATATCAGGTATAAGTATGACGTATTTAACTTGGTAATATGTGATATTTAGAGGAGGTGGAAGAGCTGGACAGAGAATCATGTGGAGAGTGAACCGTTCATTTGAAACCATGTGTATGTAATTCATGTGTTAATATTTCCATTATATGTCGACTATACTTTACCCCATAGGGCGGGTGAACGTCAGGTGAATACTTGATTCTGATTGGCTGCAGGGTACCCATTAATACCTGATAAGGGACTAGCAGGTAAATTGGTAAACTAACCAAATCATAATCATATTGACTGTTTATCAATCTCACACGTTAATCACTTTGGACTTAAAATTTCTTAAGTATAAATAAATGCATGAATAAATACAGGAATAAATAAACCAATGCTTAAATAAATGTATAAATAAATACAAGAATAAATAAAAAATTGCTTAAATAAATGTATAAATAAATACAGGATTAAATAAATATAAGTTATACTTTAACAGGACATCATGAAATAAATCTATTTCTACATTTCTGTATTTCTTCATTTATTTCTTCCTGTATTTATTCATGCATTTATTTATTCATATTTAATTTTTAATTTCGATTTATTTACAAATGAAGGCTTCTCTGTCATCTATGAATCCCTGGTAATGGACACCTTGTTGGCAGCATTGAGCTTTATTATTGAGAGGCTTTTCAACATCTCCAACAAGATGAGTTTCAGTTTTGGCACAAACATATTCCATTCATACACTTTTTATTCTATTCAGGATCACTTTTAGGTAATTCTATTGTTTCTCTTGTTCCTCTGACAACATTTAAACCAAAATTAGAATTAATCCTACAAACAGGTGCATAGTCTGTGCATCTGAACCCGGATATATTGTATTCCTTTGTGCCATAAAGCTCCATTGTTCTTCACAACCAACCAAAGAAAACATCAATGAGCCACACTGTTGCTCTTGGGCATTGTAGTTTATTATTTGGCCTTTAAAAAAATATATACATATTTATATTTGCCACAAACAGGGTTGGAAAACATAGGCTGATCCTGATCATTTCATAGGATGTGCTAACAATAACAACCATAGTATTCTTGTTCTTATTCTTGAAAGGTTCCCTGTGGGGTGTTTGACCTCTGAGTGGGGTGTTTGACCTCTGAGTGCTATGGGGCTGTTTTTTCTATGAGCGGGTCCCATTTTTCTTTATCTTGCGTGACGGAGGACGTGTGTTCATGCATGTGTCTGCCCACACAGGTGATGCCATACGCGGCCCTCCGGTGTACCGACGGTGTCACATTACTCCTCTGACCAATAGGTGGCGGTAGCGTGTCGAGATGTGCTGCAGCGTGGCACGCGAGGGAAGGAAAGAGGATGATGGCAGGCCAGTATACTGGATGAAGATGATGTGTAGATAAATGGCTCTCAAATTTTTAGTGATGTACCCCCTGTGAGATTTTATTTTCCTTCCATTTTGGGTTGAAAAAAAGATGTAAAACGCCGCATTTTGCACATAACTATAATATATACAATTCAGTTTATGAACTTACACTTATATCATATTGAATATTTATTAAACATCTATTTTTTAAAGGCTTTATTCATGGATGCTCATCTTAAATATATTTAAAACAAATCTCAAGTACCCCCTATAGAGGGCCTTCACGTACCCCCATTTGAGATCCACTGATGTAGACGATGCTCGTATGACCTCGAGGATGCACACAATGTTGTTTTCGGTGAGTAACACCCAATGTAAACATAACTTTAGTTCCTTTATTAGAAAAACTCCATAGAGCCCCTTCAATTGATCTGTGTGAGGGAACCGAGCCAGACCGGAGGGAGAGAACAGCATCCACCAAGACGGTAGAGATTCAGCCATGAAGTAGCTCTCATCAGGACCCCCTGGAGCGGCCTCAGGTCTGTAGGTTGGCAAGCTGAACTGATTGGCTGCCTGATCACAATGAACTGCCAGGTTACGGTCCAGTGAGTTGGCGTCTTCTACTTGTTGTGTAGGAACATGAGTGTGGTAAAAACAAAAGAAAGAAAAGAAGAAACATTCAGTTCACGAATACAAGAAGAAGGGATGTGTCATCACGGGTTGTTGTATTAAACTGTATGGTTTGCAGTAACTTGAGGACACAGATAACTCATAACTCTATTTGACACCATTTGATTTAGAAATTACAAAAATGAAAGAAGGAAACATTTATTTTTATTTTTTCATCACTGCAGTTTGTGGTGATTTATTTTAAACATTCAGTAAACTTTCGTACACACATACTCACACAAACACGCACACAAAAAATCAACACATTTTTGAGAAAGAGAGGATGACTTTGCACTTTTTGCTCATCACGGTGAGCAGAACGGAGGTTTAATAAATGTTTACGAGATACTTTTCTGATTCCTGTTTTCACACAAACAAACCAACAAACAACAAAACAGGGTAGCATTTACAATCAATAATGTATGATTTAAATGACGGTAATACCGATGTATGATCAATTAGTAGTGTCTTAAGCTGTCCTAATACTATACCTTTGCTAATTGACTGGTTGATTATTCATTATCAAAAATAATAGCTCTGCACCTGTTTGTCCTCTGAACTTCGACCAGTTCTCAGATTGAGACGTCTTGGTGGAAAATACCACGCGATGACGGGACTTTATTTTGTATATTCCGATATCACAAATTACAAATTTGCCTCAGAGGGCTTTACAGTCTGTACACATACTACATCCCTGACCTTTGACCTCACATCGGATCGGAAAAAACTCCTCAAAAATTTAAAAAACCCCTTCACATGGTAAAAAAAGGGAAGAACCTTCAGGACGGCAACAGAGGTGGATCCCTCTGCCCGCAGCATTGGCTTTAGTGAATCAAGGAAGAAACCAGCAGTTCAAGATGAGGTGGCTTTGTTTACACTGTCACTAAACACATGTTGTTCCATCAACAAGCAGCGCTGCATCGGTTGCTTTTCAATCCACGTACGAATAAATTAAAAAAAGACTTCCGGAGGATTTTCGGATGTGAACTGTGTCTCTGGTGGGAGGTTTGGGTGGAGGGACATCGATGGTGCTGCTGCCGCTATCTCCACTGAGTGTTTGTGGTCCCCAAGTTTCCTCTTACGGCAACTCATCCAAAAGCAAAGAGCAGATGTTGACTACACGGTATTTGTTTTTACCACGAAGGCAGCCGACCAGACAGATAATAATCACTGACAGTAAACACAACGAAGGGGAAAAAAAGAGAAAAAAACACAAACAAAAGCTTCAAGCTAAATTGCGAGTCGTCTGTTCCACTGCCTTTTTTACATCAAGTTTTATTTAAATGCGAAAAAAAATCACGCTTTTATCCAAAGCGATTTACATTCATATTCATTTCATACGCAGCTACAGGGAGCAACTCAGGGTTAAGTGTCTTGCTCAAGGACACATCGACTAGGGCGGGGATTGAACCACCAACCCCCTGATTGATAGACCTACCTGCTGACCCACAGTCACCAAATTATTTTATTGTGTTTTTAAAGTTCATAAAGTTAATATCTGAACAGGTAACTAACTAATCAGTTAACTATCTGAGCAGGTAACTAGCTAACCAGCTAACTATCTGAGCAGGTAACTAATTAACCAGTTAACTAGATGTTTATTAGTTTTAACATACTCACCAGGTTTACCAGTACTGGGACAAAGTAAGCTACTGGGATGTATATATACTCATTTAGGTCGGATGTAGGCCTACGGGGTCAGATCAGTCTCAATAATTGCAAACGTACACAGAGAGACTCACAAATGCAAACACAGAGATTTACAAACGCACGCAGAACGATTCACAAATCTAGTCGATTTACAAACACACGCAGAAGGATTTACACATGAATTAGACTCACAAATACATTCCAATGCGCAAATCATTAAATTACGATTTGTTTGTTTGTGGATCGCTACACATTTGTTTTGGGGTTTTCGAGACTCCCCTTGCCGTGGCTCGATTCGCAAATGCGTTATTTTCAACATAGACCTCTCTGTAGCCAATCAGATGTCGCCCTCATTTTCAACATTTGCAATTATTGAGACTGATCTGACCCCATAGATCTGCACCCCTACGAGGCGTCTAGGTGTCACAGGCCAACAAATCCTATTCAACATTGCCGGGTGTAAACAGACGAATATCTGCCGTCTCAGAAGAAGACGATGATTGAATGAGCCTCTAAAACGCCGGGCCTCATGACACCCCCAAAACGAGTGTGGACCTCTGCAGCTACACGCTCCACTTGGATAGAAGATGCTGCCATCGAGGGCGTTGGGAGTTACAAAAGAAGAGGCTCCGTCTTGATATGGAGACAGCTGCATCGTGTCTTCGATGATGTCATTGGGGTTGATTGTGACCATACATTACTTACACTTCCCAACACTAAATAAAAGTGATGCAGGAGTTCCCCTTTTAATGCGTGGCATGATTTAGAGCAGAGTGAGAGGTTATGAAAATACACATGACGACTTTCCTCTTTTCTCCAACTCAGATTTTATTTCATTATTTCACCTTTTAGACTTCTGACTGCTGTCATAATACCAATGCTACTTGTGTGTATTAGAGGGGTAGACTCGTTATCTAGTGCAAAAAATGAGACCATATGGTTTAAGAAGAAGTTCCTTTTATTGTCTTGACCCGGAGGAATAACAACCAACCCCGTTATTATAGCCAACCGACGATATCAAGTCGAACCACGCCCTCGCCCATAGTGCTGTCTTCACCGGGTCGTGGACAAAAGGTTCATCTCAATGTGCGAGGGCTATTTATGACTGAATTAATATTACGTTTCTTTGTCTCCCTGCTTTGCCCGGCCATTGTCGGTCACAGTGAATTCTTTGTCGCTGCCGGTTAATGATTAACGACACTCTGGTTTAGGGCGCTTTGTTCTACGTTGCTGTAGAATCAGAGCACCGTGTCACAAAAGCTACATGCAAACGCTGGTTATGGATAATATGGCAGCTGAGACGTACAGCGAAGAGCCTTGTTTTCTTTCCCTCCGTCTCCCAGTGGCTGCAGGCGCCCCGGTTGCTACGGTGGGATTCCCAGTGATGCAATATCAGCCGAGCTCCGCTCAACTCTCTGGGTACGTGAGCAGAGTCTAATTCGGGGGGCGGAGGTTGTTTTTTTGCTCACGGTTCTTGAATCGCTCTAGTTTGAGAACAAGTAACCTGAACGGCCATGTTGGATATGCCTCCTTCACATCACGGCCTTCTTTCAAACTCCCCGCAGACCGACCCCACCTTTGTGGTCCTGCTTAAACACTTCAATTGCAACCCCCCCCCTAGACGACCCTGCCTTCATTGTAGTCGACCTGCTGTCGCCTCGGCCTAGAGTGCCCCCCCCCCCCCCCCCCCACACACCCGTTACTGCGGATTTGTTAAGAAGGTGGTCATTACATTTCCTATAGGGGAACACAGCAGATGGGTCGACTTGATGGGAAGCAGGTTAATTAAAGGCCCGATGACACCCACATGACATGTGTTGCCCTCTCTTCTGAGATTACCAAATAATAATAAAAATAATAAAAATAAAATAATACAAAATAAATAAATAAATATATATATATATATATATATATACCGTGGGGGATTTGATCCAATCTGTTATTTTGAGAGAAAAAAAATAATATCAGAGAATGTCTCGTGTAGATTTCCCCTTTCCTTTTGGAACATAACACGCTTTATTACGATACCCTTCCCAGAGTGGCTGCCGGTCGCCTCTCGCCGGTCTCCTCGTACAAACCGGCGTGGACAAGAGGTGTCGTCCTGGTCGTGTCTGCTGCCTGCAGCCGGTTTTGCATCTGGGTTTTGATTTGAACAAGAGACGCCAGGAAGTGACCTGAGCACGACAGAGCGGCCCTGTCTCCCGCGGCAGCGACGGCATCCGCTCGCTGAATGCAAAGTTATTTGCATAGGAAAATACAAAGTGAAGTCGGATCATCATCCTCCTCATCATTGGAGGAGGAAGACTCGGCTTCTCAACTGAATTTTTTAACGTAGACGTACGCAGACACTCTTTCTGTTCATTGTGTGTTGTGTATACTTTTATTTTGCATAACGACCTGGTAAAAAAATTGGAGTTTGATAAATACAGCCCGTGATATGCAAGTGTTAGTGCTACACTAATGACACTATCATTCACTAGGGGGGAACACACAGTATTGCTAATGCTACCCCAAAAAAATCATATGGCTCGTCCTCTATGCTCAGTAGCTACGGTTCAGCTGCCGGACACGTGACCTTCCCCACTGTCATGGAGGCGGACTGATTTGCCTCCGATGCAAATATCAACTGAAGACGCGCTGCGGTGATGATGCAGAGCTCAGACAGCAGGAATTAAAAGCCTTCAGGCAAAGAGAGAGAGAGAGAGATAGAGAGAGAGAAAGAGAGAGAGAGAGAGATTTGACTTTCAATGTCAGACAGGGATTTTCTGAACACCTGTTGAAACTTAACTATTGAATGCCTGTTCTCATTAGGCCTACTCCATGGCAATTTTTTTATTATAATAATAATTATTATTAATTGAGCATCCCAAATATGAGAAAGTTATGGTATCTACACTTATTGAATTATTGGCATTAATGAAGTAGAGTTTGGATAATCTTCACTTGTTAGACTTCTGACTGCTGTCATAAAACCAATGCTACTTGTGTGTATTAAAGGGATAGACTAGTTATCTAGTGCAGAAATGAGACCATATGGTTTAACAAGTAGTTCCATAGAACTGGAAAAATGGTGGCAGGGTTGCTGTCAGCAAAACAACGGACTGTATATAAGAAGTGGACGAAGTCGCCGTGGGGTCACCCATTGGTTAGTGGACTGCGACTTTTGAACTTTTGTTTTTGCAACCCGAAGTAATCACAGTTATCATAAAAAACAGTGTGTTCCTCTTATGCTTTACAATAAATTCACAATACATTTATCTTAATATTCCTCAAAATGGACTTCCTTTATGTACATGTGCAAATCAAAATAACCTTTTACCACTCTACACTAGATAACGGGGCAATGCCACAACTGCCTTCGAGTGAAGACCGACCCAGAGTGCATGTTATCCACAATAGTTTGATTCTTCTCTCGGTGTAATCGGCCTTTCACCCTGCTTTAGATTGATTTCATTCAGGAGTAACTATCGGCTACATGGACTCATCCAACTGGTTCCCAGATCCTGGTCTTTTAGGAGTTCCCAACAGGTGCTTGGACCAGTGAATGTTGTATGTTTAGAAACTGTCGTTCCAAATGTGTAACAGCTTTTAAAACCCTCATCTCCGGGAATGCTAAATGAACAAGATATAGCATGTCGAGTTCAGCTCACATGTTGCGTGTGCCGGACACACTCGGATGAAGGAAATATCTTCTCACACACCTAGGAGGGTATTTCCGTGAACGTTGGACTGTTCCTTTAAAGTGCGGGGCCTGTCTCTCAGGACAGGAAGTAAGTTACGGGCACCTGGCAACGCCGGCAAGACTGTCAGGCGCTGCTGCGTGTCCACCCCCGTTCCGTGTAAATCATCCATGCTTATGTGAATAGATCTGCAGTTTGCTTGAATAATTCTAATAACGGTTTGTACCTGTATGGAGAAGTCACATACACACACGCGTGTGTACACACACGTTCCTTTGAAGTGTGTGTGTGTGTATGTTGGCGTGGTCTCTGTCCGCGCCCCCCCGCCCCCAACATGAATAGAGTTGAGTCTTGGGCAGTCGACAGCTGTCTCCTTTGAACGCCCAAAGACAAAAGGCCTTAAATCCAGCGACCTCCCTCTTTCATGTGTTCATCTGATACGGCTCTTCCTCACCACACTACTGTCTCTCCATTCAGCTCCGGGGGCCCCGAGGCTGCAGCTTGCTCCCCCCCCCCCCCCCTCCGTTCAACCTCTGGAGTCCATGGGTTCATTCTTCACCTCTGAATGTTTCCGAGAGAGAGAGAGAGATCTTTTCGTTGAGAACAAAGTGCAGCTGCCGTGCTGTCGTACCTCCAGCTGCTGATGCTAGAGCTTGTTGGTGGATCCAAATTGTCCCAACGATAAGACACAAACTTTATCCTGCGGTAATATTCAATTCAATTCAAAATTCTGTTTATTTTGTATAGCCCATTTTCACAAATTAGAAATTAGCCTCAGAGTGCTTTACAATCTGTACACATAGACATCCCTGACCTTTGACCTCACATCGGATCAGGAAAAACTCCCAAATAACCCTTCACGGGGGGAAAAAAAGTGAAGAAACCTTCAGGAGAGCAACAGAGGAGGATCCCTCTCCAGGATGGACAGGTGCAATAGATGCCATGTGGACAGAATGAATCACTATACACTAATTAAAACAGAGTAACAACACAATCAATGAATATGACAGTCTATGAGTAGTTGGTAGTAGGAATATGCACTCTAAATAAAATAAACAAGCAATACATATCCATTTCCAGGGAATTTATGTCTCAAATGTATCGTTAATGTATCATATTGTTCGGCCGTGATCAAACTCTGGTTCGTACTGCGCGTGCGTGTAACACGCGGTTCTGTTTCTCCTGTGTTCCGTGTCTCCTATGTCTCCTCTGTGTCTTCTCTGTCTTGATTGTTTAATTCCCTGCACCTGCCCTCAGCCACTCTTGTCTCGTTACTGTCTGATGTCGTACACCTGTTTCCCCCCCTATATATTGTGTTCCTGGTTCTGCCTGTTGACCCTGCCTGCCCCGAACCTGGATTCTTTGCCTTCCCCTTTTGGACCTTGTTTTTTTCTAAACTGTTTTGCCTCATTAAAGAGTGTTTTTTTTGTTATTTATATTGCGTCCAGCCTGTCACTAGAACCTGACAGTGCGTGCCACAGTTACCCAGAAGTCAATGCAACCATGTAACTAAATGTGATGTATTTACCACAACATGGCAATGTAGTTCTTTAACAAATGGATCACACGCAGAGAAAACGCATTGGAAAACATAAAGAAATGTTTGACCCGCTGTTTCCTTCTTTTCAGTGTTAACATGAGCGAGTGGTGAAATGGGAGAAAATGGCTGACTTTATAGGAGGGGCTGATGGGGCACAAAGAAGGGGAATCGGTCACTTGCAGGTTCCAGGTATTAAATGTATGGGCTAAAGTTGTGGCGCTGTTCTACTGAGGGATCTAGTTTCAAAATGTAGTTTTTAACAGTTATATTCTGCTTTCTTTTCTTTTTTCAATTCAAACTCACAAGTTGTGTCCATATACATCTGATGAACACAAACTGCATCATGATTCCAGCACAGAGCTCCAGGCTCACTGGGATCAACAGGGGCCCGATAGAAATGTTTTGGATACAAACTGCATGAGGGAAAAGTCCAAATATCTTAATAAATAGTCAACATGTGTCAATTATAGTGCACCAAAATTAAATGGGTACTGCAGTTTTTAGTTCAAGCTCTGTAGTTCTTCGGAGACGCCTTCTGATGAGCTCGTCCGATATGAAGCAACTGGCAGTAAATGTCTTCAAGAAATCTTTCTTTTTCTTTGGCCAGAGTTCCACTTAAACAAATCTTTTCCTTTCATACACCTCATGCCCAAAAGACACAGATGAAAGCTAAAAATAGTTTCTCCCAAAAGAAGACCAGGGGAGTCTTGGTGTGATAACCCAGACGGTCGGCCCTCCATGTGTCCGACTGCCTCCCCTTTCACTGAGGGTAATTAGAAAATCTTCAGGGCAGGATCTTCTTGTCTCTGTGTGTGTGTGTGTGTGTGTGTGTGTGTTCAGGCTGTGCATAAGGAGGCTGAGGCCCAACGCTGTACCAGGCAAAGGTTTCCACCGGCCTGTTCTTGCATAACTCAGTGAGTGATAACGATGGTGAATTCCTCTCAACACACATCACAGCTGCCAACATCTTTCCCTTTTGGTCCCCCCCCCCCCCCCCCCCCAGTTCGCGGTTTAATGCGCTCGGTCTCACAGTCCTCGCCGAGCTCGGAGACTACAGGTCGAAGATTTCCCCCGTGCAGAGACTTCGAGATTTCGAGATTGGCCGATCTTCACGTTCAGCAAGAGGTGAGGTCAGCTGGGGTTAAAGCCGAGGGGCGCGCACACATCGACCGCGTGTGTCCGTTTGACTCGTCGTGAGACGTGCACAGCGGAGACTTCTAGTTGGCGAAAGAAGCCGCTACGAAGCGTCGTTTGAAGTATTGATATGATATGATATTCCTCTTGTGACGAAGAGCTCGAGGTCGATGTGTCATGTGAGTGCGTGGAGGCTGAATTGTAAGCGGTTTCTATGCAGCATTGTGTTGTATTTCTCTTTTAATAATTGCAGGGGACTTTATACATTCACTTGTTTGGCACGCTACAAAACACCAACATCACACAGAGCACACACAATACACACTCCGCTTGCCAAATTGTACCTGCACCCTCAGGCCCTCGGGCCACTTCCTCCTCACCCATCGCCGCTTACTCACATGAGCAGCTGGTCTCCATGGCTGCTTTCCTCCCATAGGCTCCCAGCGGACCGCTGCTGCTTCTTTGCGATTGGCCGCCCGGACCAAACCAACCTGCCTCGGTGTTTGGGGAGTGCAATGTTGACAGAGCGGCGCCCAACGGTTGTTAAAGCCCTGGCGGAGCGTTGGGAGAACCTGCGTGCTGAATGTGTTAATGTGTAGCTCCTTTACAGTGACGGGGCCGCGGAGCCTCCGGTAATGTTTAGGACTGTGGACTTTGATACTCATTTGATTCAAGCGGCCAGAAAGACGGCTGCCATTCATTTACTCGCTCACGGCGGACGTGAGGATGCCTGTGCTCAGCAGCGTTCACTTCATCTCACTTCCGCTCTCCGCTTGGTACAAATCTGTTTGTCTGAGGTCGACGAACAGAGGATGAGCCCCTTCAGAGCAGGGAGTGTATTCCTGCTCGTTCTCTTTCATTCTTGCTCATCAGATTTGATGCATGTTGCCAAGTTGAGTCCAACCAGCGAACCAGAAGACGAGTTTCCTCTGAAATATCTACTCACAAAACGTTATCATCTCATTACATGACATTATATCACATTACATTACATCATCACATGTCATGACGTTACATTACATCATCACATGTCATGACGTTACATTACATCACATGTCATGTAGCAGACATTTTATCCAAAGAGACTTAAAATAAATGAATTCAATGAGTACAAACTCAGAACAACAAGAATCAAGAAAGTAACATTTCTTCAAGAAAGCCAAACTACAAAAATACTATAAGTAATACCAGAAGTAATACCATAAGTAATAATATCAGTAATACTATAAGTAATACCATAAGTAATACCATAAGTAATACTATAAGTAATACCACAAGTATTATTATAAGTAATAATATAAGTAATACTATAAGTATTACTATAAGTAATACTATAAGTAATACCATGAGTAATACCATAAGTAATACTATAAGTAATACCATGAGTAATCCCATAAGTAATACCATAGGTAATAATATAAGTAATACCATAAGTAATACTATAAGGAATACTATAAGTAATACCACAAGTATTACTATAAGTAATACTATAAGTAAGTGCCACTGAAGTGCTAATGTGTTTTTATTCTAGTTTTAGACGTGTAAAGATGTGTTTCTCGTTTCCTTCGGGAGTCAGAGAGACTTCCTTCTCGTTCCTCGTGTCCAGTCGAGGAAGCCGAGCCTCAAACTCCACGACGAGTCTCAAGTCGTTCCTTTCTATCTGCATGGATAAGATCTGCAGCAGGAAATGATCAGAGCAGCTAGTCACACTTTCCCTTTTCAATGACTCAGAAATCAGTGCTTCTGAGTTACCTTTTAACAATAAGCATAATCAGTTGGAATATTTACTTTTATTGCTTTTACGGCCTCTTTTCTGATATTTGAATCCTTTGGTGCATCGAGTGTGCCGCTCGGAGCTCCTGTTATCTCCCCGCTGAGGTCACATGTATACGTTGGCCATGGCCTTCAACCAGGAACTGTAAATAATTCTGACCTATAAATCTAATTTAATTGCTACTTTTTTTTATCATTGCTCAGCAGTAATTTACTGCCAAAAGACAAGGATGAGAAACAATGCCTGGAACATAAAACACTTTAAAGTGTGTCAGAAGTTTGATATATGCACAGTCTATATGCATGGAGACAAACCATCTGCTTCTCTCCTGGCATAGAAGGACATGTATCCAATGAGTATGGCAGCAGCACATCATCAATAATCAATAATAAGATGCTGCAGGCTGCTGATTCAGCAGGAATGGAAACATGTACTTATGAATTTGGGGAGATTTAAAGCATCAAAGCTGTGGTCTATAGGTAGTATATCTTTGGCACAATTGTTACATAATAAGCTTTTTTTTGCAATTTGAAGTATGGATAAGAAGAAAAAAAAGTGGCATATCGACTTTCACAATAACACATTTTTGTACAAAGGGAGCTTATTACTTCTGATTATAAAAATCTGGAAATTTAACAAACGATAAACAACATTTAACCGTCTTTGTTTCTTTCTTCAGTGCAGCCATGTCTTGAATTTAACGCGGACTAAGAGTTATTTTAAACTAGGAGACACGATGTCCCATAACTTCAAGTGTCAAGGGTTTTTTCTATTTTTTGGGAGTTTTTCCTGATCCGATGTGAGGTCAAAGGTCAGGGATGTCGATGTGTACAGATTGTAAAGCCCTCTGAGGCTAATTATTTATTTCTGACAATGGGCTATAGAGAATAAACTGAATAGAATTGAATTGAAAGTAGTCTAGTAGAAAACAGGAGAGTCATTTTTGTCCATGAGGTAATTTTCATGCTCGGGGGGGGGGGGGGGGGGGGGTATGTTCGAATTGTGGCTTTACATTTTTATTTTATACCTTTTCCAGAAAATTGCCTGTTATGGAATTTGTTCCCGATAATCCCAACTAAGAGCTTTAAGAAGCTACGATGGACAAACCTTTAGATGTTGAACATGACGGTTTTAATGTAAGACAGAGAACTAGTCGCTTCTTTATTTGCTCCTCTTAGTGGCTGCACTGTTTCCCGTTGGCCTCTTTAGGATCTGCTGCATTGCATTACAATAAAACATGGACACATGGATGTTGTTTTTGCAGTGAAAAGGTCACAGATATATGTGTGTGTGTGTGTGTGTGTGTGTGTTTAGGTATGTGTACATATGTAGACGTCTGGCTCGGAGAAGAAAAGATGAAAAACAATGTAAATATTACCTAAAGTACATGTTTACTGTGTTATATACCCCCCCCCCCCCCAAAAGAAAAGGTCAATGGTAAATATGTTCTGCCATGGTGATTGTTAGTCAGCACATGATGCAGGAAGAGCTGCAAAATGCAATATATGATGTAATATGACAATTACATCACAGTGTTTCTGTTGATCTGACAGCGACATTTTGTTTTTTAACACACATGTTTAAACTCTGTGTGTGACTTCCGGTTTTCTTTAGCCACGACTAAATGTCTGGAACAGTCTCTGATATTTGTTTTTCTGTCGTGGCCCCCGCCCCGACACACAAAGAGGTGGAGGAGAGTTACGGTACATGTGAGGGGTGGAGGAGGAGGAGGAGGAGGAGGAGGAGGACTGCGCTTCTTCCGCCATGGTAACTGGTCCCAGTGTGCCGCCTCCTCGCCGTACCTTCACCTGAACCCTGCCTCCCCGGGGAGAGCCTGCACATCACAAACAACGTCTTGCATCATTAGCAGGACCTGCTGTTCGCCTGCAGCCGAGACCCCCGCGATACGGCCGTCGGTGGGAGAGATCAGCCGTGTGGCCCGGCTTCCCAACGAGCAACAACAACAACTAGTAATAAGTGGAAGTTCTTCAATGCTAATAAGGGTTACGCTGATATTCATTTCCTTTGATGACGTCAATGGTGTGCTCTTTTTCTTTTTTTTAACACAGCCAGAATCCCAGAACCAACGCTTCTCATTTTGTAAAAAGCAAAATCGTCTTCAAAGATATTTCAGATCACACAGAAGCGCTGCGTGCCGGCTTCTCTAATGAGCCGCGTGACCCTCAGAAACCTCAGATCCAGGCCAGGGTCGTCAGGGTTCATGTCTCAAGATGGAGTTTGGCTCTTTAGACGCAACTTATTATAAAACTCATGTGTTATTAAGCCATTTATGGTGTGTGTGTGTGTGCAGTAACTCTCACATATCCGGGACATCTCGTAGATGTTCAAAGGGGAAGTTGAAATTAACGAAGCGAATCAACGTCGATGCATATTTCTGCTGGTTGTCACCATTTTATTTATTTTTGGAAGCACCTCGTTTTAGAGGATACAATCATTCAGAAATTAACAAGAGAGAAGAAAAAAACAAGCAGACATTAGAGTCCTTAAAAAGTATAATATTTTCATAATCCACAAACTTCCAGGAACTTATCCCACAAACCCTTTAAGGAACTCGGGGACATTTCAAATGGAGGATCCTCGGGGCCTCCATGTCGTTTCTCTGCCGTGGTTCCCGTCAGCTTTACGAGAACAATGTGACGACTGTGCGTTATTGTTTCATCATTATCCAAAAATTAGCCTCCATTCATCGATTGATCCATCCACCATGGTTGTTCAAAGGTGGGTGTAAATATAAATAGGATTGCACAAGAGGGACTTTTTAGTTCCTGGTGTCGTCTGGTAGAATCTTCTTTTTTTACTACTTCTACTGCAGGAAAATACACATATAAATATACATATAAATATAAAAATAGGTTTGACAAGGAAGATGGAAAGCCCTTCATAACCATACCTTATACTTACCAGCACTTTTCTAAACTCGAAATAAAAATATTTATTTCCTAATAGGAAAGTCAACCCATTGCTAATCATATCATTAACTGTAAATTCACACAGGACGACTGAGTGTCGACCGAGACACCGATCAGCGTGTGTGTGCAGCGGAGGGATCCCAGCGAGGCTCGCCTTCTGTTCGGGCCATTCAACATTCTTCATGGCCGGATGAATTCAACATACACATAAACTCATAAAGCATTGATCTCTAATGCCTCAGTAAACACGTTGCTCAGCCGGCTAATCACACAAGGCCAAACAGAAAGTCTTTTTGGAAGGAGGCCGGCAGGTGTGTTTGGAGACGTGCACCATCGCAGCGCCTCATAATGCCCTCCAACTGAACACACACAAGCCCTTTAAAGCTTTAACAATGCCACTTTTTTTCCGCCGCGAGGCAGGCGAGGCTGACATGCTATTTAAAGTAGGGCACAATGAATGATGACCTTGAGGTCAGCATTTACGCTCATTTCCTAAACAAACTGCAACGTCTCGACCGTGAATGACTGAAACTGGACCCGGGCCGGCGGCTCCGCAGCTGTGTTTGACAGGCAACAGGAGTCCAACTCCGATGTGCGTGAGTGACGATTTGAGGCCGACGGGAATCATTCAGTGACTTTGAACTTAGGCAACACGTGTTTTTTGTTGAAGATTTGCCTCGGCCCAACGGAAAATACCATCATGCATTCTCCAGTGAACTTTATTTCTGATAACTGTCTAGTTGGTACATTTAGTTTTTCCAGCGTTTTATTTTGCTCCATTCTCTAGTGAGAAAATAGTGGGCACATTTTATTAAACCTCAATGTAACATAAACAGTAATGACTTCAAACCTTCATGCATATATGCCCTGTATACAGTCTAATATTGTTATTGGCATCATACTGTACATAGTGGTTGACCTCCTGTTATAGTGATTATTATATATATATATATATATATATACATATATATATAATATATGTACTTCGTAATTTCCAAAAATGTGATTATTACATATTTTATATATATATATTTATATATACATATATATATATGTACTTCATAATAAAAAAACATTGATTTTTAAATATTTTATATATATATATGTATCTATATTGATACAAATATATATATATATGTATAATATATGTACTTTGTAATTTTGTTTAAATGTCCATTAAAATTACAGGTGAATCAGTGCAAACTGTATGTAAATATATTTAATAAGATGAGTGACAAGATTACATAATCATTAAAGTAAAAAATCCCCTTTTCTTTTATGTGATTGAAGTTTCTGATCCACACCTGTTTTTAATCAGCTGACATGATGACAGAGAGTCTGGACTCAAAGTTGTACAATGAAAAAATCATTTTAAACAATGTTTTTGGGATATATCAGAGGAAGCAGGAGATGTGTCCGAAGTAACAGTCTCCATCAGCTCTAGTCTCTTGCTCGTTTCCTCCTCCACTCGAAATAAAAAATAACATTTTAGGGCTATATATTTCTCGGCTATTCCTAAAACCTTCTGGTCGTCCATCCGTCCCGCACGCAAAGGTCACTACGACCTCACGAATGTATTCAAATTGTGCACAAACGTCCAGTTGCACTGGAGGATGAAACGATTTTGAATTTGATAGTCAAAGATCGCTGTGACCTCGAGACAAACACGTTTGAACTGATTCATTCATGGACTAATTATGACGAGTTGCGAGGCGCTCGTTTTATTCCTTTCTTCATTCACATGTTTATTTGTGATCAAATGATTTTTCTCAGACACAGGAGGACAAAATACCTCAAAACAACAACAACAGCAGCGTCAGATTAGAATCTCAGACGACCACGCTGGGCTCTTCAAGGCTCTTTGAGTTGCCTCAGTACGGAGACAGTGTGTCTGGGGGCTGGATACGTGTTTGCCTTCATCTCCAGCGTCCTGAATCACATCCTGTTCAAACACAAGTTGTCCGTGACCATGTTTTTTTCCATTATTTAACTGCTGTATGATCAACTTTCCCTGTAGTTTTACTTCCTAATCTTCACGCAAAAAACAAAAAACTTAAAGAAACACTTAATCCAGCATCGTCATCAGTGAATGTTAATACGTGCACATTGATATGCTCTGATGACACGTGTATGGATTCTGTGCTTTACTCCATTTACCTCTTCGCACGTGAGGCCGATGGCAGCGGCGGTTCGTTCCTAAAGCAGCAGATGAGCCAAACAGGTGTGTTGTGGAATAAAGACGCAGTAATAATTGCTATGCCTCGCTCTGCCTCTCTATGGCAACTGCCCCATCGGAGATTATGGGATACGACAGCGCCATCCACACATACACACACACACACACACACCATCCCGCCCTAAATCCTCCGGGGCCAATTACCCCGCTGTTGGTGGCAGGCCGCAAGTCAGAGCACGGCTGTGGCCCGCTAGACAGCTCGCGTGCACGCTGCTCCCTCGGTGATTCTCGGGGGGGGGGGGAGAAGAAACGAGGTGTCGTTTTGTTCTCTCCTCCTCGTAGCCAGGCGAGGGGGAGAAAAGTTCAAGACGCAATCGTCGGTATTGTGTGTGGTAGAAAAAAGGCAAACGCGATGTATTAGTGAATATTGTGTTTATCTACCGTGAGTTGGCGGGACTGAGGGGACGGGGGGCGGGGGGGGCTTTACTGACGACGAGCTAATTGGCGAGAGACTTGGGGGAAGTCGGTGGTTGAGTGCTGATCAATGTAATGAGGGGCCTTTAAACATCACACCTGGGCTAAGTCCTCCAATTTCCTCTAAGACAATGTGGATCTCTGTAATTATCCCGGAGTCGCCCGAGCAGCGGGGCCGAGGAGACAGGTGGATAAAACAACAGGAGAGACCGAAGAGACAGATGCTGCACGCCGAGCCGTTTAAGGCCTCTAATTTGGGGGAGCGTACGAGAACGGCAGCTTATTGATGGCTTTACGGAGACTGTGGAAATATTATTATTCATATATTGTATTAAAACCTGTTTTAATTGCTTTAAGATCAGTTTCAAGCAAAGTATCGGCGCACAAGTGTCATCAAAGTGGTTTTATTTGTCTATTATATTTGACATATACTTTTTAAATATCCATATTCCATCCAGTCCATCTGCAGAAATACAACGTTCAGTTGTAACGCTCGTTAGACATATATATATATATATATAGACTTATTATATTTAACCCAAAATAATCCTGATACTATTCCAAAGAGTTTACACAGGTTTTAAATTCAACAGTACAGTATTACTCCAGATCATCAGTCTTGATCCAAAGATGTTTCTTCTTCTTCTTCTTCTTCTTCTTCTTCTTCTTCTTCTTCTTCTTCTTCTTCTTCTTCTTCTTCTTCTTCTTCTTCTTCTTCTTCTTCTTCTTCAGGACTCACTTAATTCAATTAATTTCAGTTTATTTTATACAGCCCAATATCACAAATTACGAATTTGCCTCAGCAGGCTTTTTAATCTGTACACATACGACATCCCTGACCTTTGACCTCACATCGGATCAGGAAAAACTCCCAAGAAATAGAAAAAAAACTTTCACGGGAGGAAAAAAGGTAAGAAACCTTAGACTTAGACTCTCTTGCGTTTTAAGAAGACGTATGAAAAGCTACGACTTCAGTTCGAGGCCGGCGGGAAGACGCGTGTCCATCTTTACTCGTCGCCTTGGATACAGAACTTAAAGGGCTATACACGGCCGCACAGATGAAATCAACACGAGGCATTGTTTTCCTGTTCTCCGTTGACAAGCTGTGGCATTTATCCAGACTCTGCCTTCAGGTTACTGGAGATGATTGATGACTCCAAGAAGTTCTGCGGTGAACAAGGTTTTACTTTTTTTGGGTGAGCCCCATCTCATCGTTTAATCCACAGGATGTCTGACACACAGTGCGCACAGACCCCCTTCAGGATTAAAGCGTATCGCAAAACCACCGTAAAGGTGTGGGTGGTGAGTTATAGGAACAGTACATCATAAACTACAAAGAAATCAACTTAAGAAAAACACGACAATGTCAATTGTATGTGAAGATTGTGAGGCCTAATATAGAAAAAAAATCATCCAATTTCTTCCCACAATCTAATAATTTGTGTTCTTGACACAATAAGGGAAATTAATAAGGGAGAAATTCAGTCAACCAGAAGTTAAAAGTCAAAATAGACAATTTTCATCATCACAACTTGTACAGAGAACCAAACCGCTTGTTTCCTGTTCATTTGGATCTCCAAAGCAACAATAAATCTGGATTCTGTGTGAATGTGTGAAGGCAAGTGAAACGACATGTGATAAGTTACGCAAAACCAAGGGCCAGAATTATTCATTCGAGAGCATACGTAAATATTTAACCTCCATTGGGCCTCCAGACGGTTATTTAAAGGTTTTTGTGAGTTGCTTTTCCCTGAAAGTGACTGGCTGCAGCCACGTGTCGGCTGGTGGGAGTTGGAGCATGTGCTAGCAAGCAGATGCGTTTGCCTCTGGTTGTTCGTGCGTGTTGTCGGAGGCCGTCGGGTCAGTGCTGCTGATGGATGTCCTTACATCCTGACCTGCGTGACTGGATACTCAGATAGCCATCAGTACCCAAATGACTTTGGGTCATGCCACTGCCTTTACTCCAAAGCTCATTTGGTATGCAAATGAGCGGCCTTAACAAAGCAAACCTTTCACAGCAGGCCAACGTACTAACTGCTCCCTTTGAAGACACCGGCGGTCTAGAAAAAGCGTATCGATTTGAGACTTTCGGTTCACTATTCTTTTTTTTCTTCTCATAACCACGCCGCCTGAATCAGCTCATTGTCCACATACAGGACCGAGCATGTGAAGGTAAAGGTGTTTAGACCGGTGGATGATGAGTGATTTTATTGTACTTTGGGTCGGTATTTCACAGACAGCCGTTTGTTTAAGTCAAAGACTCAAACAATCGCTCGCTTCCATCTTTTGCTAACGCAGTTCTGCCGCAACCTGTGCCACGCCCCCTTGCCGAAACAGGATACGGCTCTGGCATTGTGCTCATTGTCGAGAGGCTAATCCCGACAATTACACCTCGAGACCGAAAGTGGCTGCCCTGCGAAGCATCCAGAGCCCAGCCCGGTCCAGGCTTTGGATTAAGGCCCCCCCGTTGTTTGCCCCCGGGGGCTATGAAGCACCAACGGCCCCCTTGTCACTGCTCCCCCCCCCCCCCCACACACCCTCCATCTCCCACTTCTCAAACTGCTGGTGTGTCTTTCTCAAGTTTTACTCACCTGCACTTTGTTCACCTGTCGCTCTCTCTCGCTGTAACACAGCCGGGTTATTGTAGGGACGAAGAAAAAAAGGTGTGTGGACACAAAGACAGGCATGAGAGCAAAGGGCAGGTATTTCAGGTTATGGCGGGCTTATAGAGCTCACAAGTAGGCAAAAGGTTTATGCATGTGATCATTCTTTTGTCGTAATACCCGGCCCTCGCGATGTGCGTCGGCCCTGATGATTTATTTTGTCCCGCTTGGACAGGATGGGGTGTGTTCGGCAGTTGAGGACGACGGTGGTTCTGCCGTTGTCGGCGTTGCAATAGGAACAGAGGAGGCTGTTCCCACAGAAGCCTTGAGCTGACATCATAAAAACACACACAACGAGGTACCTGGGGGGGCTGATGGGGAGGGCGGAGGTGAACGAACCGGTGAGGTGGGAGTCGAAAAGAGGGGTATGGGAGGGCGGTGTAGGATTGGCGGGCGGGGGTGGGGAAGGGGTGGGGGGGTTTCGTCTCAACCGCCATTGGCTAAAGGCCGCGCGGGGGACACACCTGTGGGCGCCAGAGGCTAAGAGATTGGCTGCGACCTGAAAATTACACCTGTGGGGGGGGGGGGGGAGGGGCGGCCCGGCTACATGTAAACCAAGCCCTTTACAAATTCAGCCTCTGTCTTCTTGAGGAGCTTAACCGCCTAACACCGCAGACTCGGGGAGCTCCTGGAAAGAAGAAAAAACAAGTTCTGCTCGGGCTGCAGGAAGAAGAGAGCTGACGCGCTTCAAACTGGTTGGGTTTGTTCCGGGGCTCGGCTCTTCCTCCGACTCAACGGCGGTGTCTACCTGAAAGGGACGGCTTCTTTTCTTTTCTTTTTTTTTTCTTTCTTCCTAACCGCCACTCCAGAGGTCGACTGTCCTTCAGCGGGAGCAGGAAAGAGGAAGACTAGCCAACGGGGCGTCAAGAGCCCGAACACAATGACGCCTCTTGTCTTGGGTTTCTGGCTCGGTGACCACACCTGGGACCGACTTGGTAAATTCACAAACGTGATCCCTTCTTTGTCTTCATTCTCCATCTTTTTTTTTTAAGACTTGAGAAGCTGTCGTCGTTACCTGGTTGCCCGGCGACGGTAGAGTTAAAACTTTATGGGCATTTTGTTTCGTCGGCTAAGTTCAGGAAATGTGCGGCGAGCGAAATTAGGTCATCGCGCGCGATCGTGCGCCGACGTATAGCGGGGGTCGCGCTAGTTTCGATGGGAAAATAACGTGTATCGAATTCCAGCTCCCTTTTAACCGGAGAGAAAGGAGAGGAAACAATAGAAGCCAACGCTCATTCCTAAACTGGATAGACCAGTTGGGGCAGGTAAAGGCAAACTGCCAAGCTTGTCAAAGGACATGAAGACGGAGGCTGGCTGCTTTCTTTTAGAGCGCGAACATGCTATCCACAAGGAGCATCCACGGTATGAAACCGCTTAAAGAACTAGTTTTCTACGAGCAGCTTTATTGATTATCGTTAATTCATACGAGTTCAGAGCTAATTCGGCAACTTTTCTCTGCAACCTGTTGAACCGCAGAGCCTCGGCTAATCTTTTGAAATATCCTCGTCTACGGTTTAATTTATCGCCTTCTTTCTTTTTTTTCTTTTTCTTTTTTTCGGGTGCTTTTAATAGGCAGAGATTTAATAGAATAATTCCTGTTTCAGGCGGGTTTTTTAAATGTAAAAATTTTTTTTTTTAAAAGGACGTCTGTTCTGCCGAGTGGACGTGTGTCGGACGTAAAATGTCTGCTCGTCCGTTTTCCTCTCCTCTGAGGTTTGGTTTAGACATTACAGACAGGCGGCGTCGGACCTTTATCAGATAGTTTACACCAGGTGGACGGTGTACATTATTAAGTCTCCTGCGCCGCTCTCGAGGATCATTTTTTCAAGCCGACGGGGACCGTTGCAGTCTGGGAAAGTAAAATGGAGGGAAAATGTCGACCATATACTGTATACAGCGGCGACTGCAGAGCGAGGTGGAAGATTGTGATTGGTGCAAAGAGCGACATTCGTTCATGTCTTTCATCGACCACGAGCAGCCAACAAGTCACATGAGGTGCGTGTCGCTCTGCCAGAACGTGGCGGCGGGGCGGGAATTGCAGCGCAGAATTTCAACAGAAAGAGAGATTTAAAGATTCGGGAGGCGAGACGAAGACGCGGACGAGTTTTAATGCTGTTTGTTCGCGTCTGACTCCCAAAAGACTGGAGGCCTTTATCCCCTGAGAGGTGAAGCTAGGTTACATTCAGCTTGATAGGGTGACACTGCATTAAGGGCCAGAGCCATTGAGAAACAGTTAATGCTAAGCTAACATTTAAAGAACGTGGTTTACCCTTTTCATTAGTAAGCCATGAGGATTTGGTTGTAGGATTCAAGATATGTTCTTATTACAGTTTTAACATGTTTTCCTCTTTTTTTGGTCAACATTGAGTTAATGTGACATGTTGTGCCTCCAGGGAGATGACAACATCATTATGACAGTATTGCTAGCAGTAGGAATAATTTAGATTTTAAATATTTAGCTTTTTCTACTGTTTCTGAATAGATGGAGCATAAATACAAAAGGGAACATGTCAGTACAGGGGAAGGTGGATAGGGAGCTTAACTTAAAATATGCAAATGCATTAAGAAGGTCCAAATCCCTGATAATCAAAACTATTTTACTACTTCATTTGAGATATTCAAAACTGGAGGGGGAGGAGCTACTGTCTCTCAAAGGACAAATGCAAATTGTGAAGGATCCTTTTAGAATCACAGCCAAGAAGCTTGCAGTAGCACACGGGTGATAAGCCGTGTCACGGCCTGAATATCACAGCGACCCGGCTGCTCCTCTGCTAGTCCGAGGGCCCAATTAGGCGGTGCGTAGATAAGGTCCGGAGTTAAATAAGGTTTTAGGTTTCCCCCGCCATTGTCTTCTCACAAAGACAGCAGCTATTGATTAAGGGCCAGGACAGTTTACCTAGCAGGTTGTTGACTTCACAGCGGAGTCACATTCCAGCACAGAAGGCAGAGTTACCTGATCACGCCTCACTTTCAACAGGCAAAAAGCGTGGGCAGCCGTAAGCGGTTCAGACTCCCACTGCACCGAGCACCATGTGCAACAATGGGGAAAGTTCTGCAGGTTTTCAGGCCACGAGGGAGCAGACGAGGAAGTATTTGGACCAGTGCAGGTCAAATTGAGATCGTGTATTTTGTTTCTTCGATATTTCGGGATATCCTCCACGTTGACCAGGTACTGTTATTTTCACACCTTGTTCCTACCGGCTTGAATTTTCTCGGCTAATCTTTTTTTCCACTCTTTCTTTCTGTCTCTCCCTCTTTTTCTTCCTCAAAGGGCCCGCAGCACTGGTTTATAACGCTGATGATTAACTAAATAGAGTCTGGGAGAGAGCAGGTCTGCTTGGCTTTCTCATTTCATGGGGCCTGACTGACCGGCGAGGAAGACGGAGCGTTCTCAGGCAGCGGGGTGGAAACTCAAGATCTTTTTTTTTCTCTCTTCTCTCTCTCTTTCTTTTTTCACCCGCTTTCCCTCTAAAACGCTACCCTTTACTTTGGTTTTGTTACATTCTTTCCTTGGGGTACCTTTTCATGACGGTAAGGTTACAGGTGCATTCTCCATTTTCCTTCTCCACCTTCTTTCCCTGAACTTTTCCCCCCCTTATACTCGCTTTTCTTTTCTCTCTCCTTCCCCCCACCCCACCCTCCCGCTCTCTCTCTCTCTTCTGCTTTACTTTTTGCATTGCTCGCAGGATGACTAAAAACCTGTTCTGTCTCCGGGAACACAATAATGTCTCATCTTTTCATTTTCGCTTCTGTTCTGAGAGACATTTAGCCGCCGTGTAAAAGATTCAGAACGAGAGGGTTTGATTCTCGTTGCTTTGAACAACCGAGTCTTTGTCGAGAGAAAAGGGGAACTGTCCATTGTTAACCTGCACGCCATTTGATCGAGTGTATTGTACGTCTGATGTGACAAGATGCAAGAGATTTTTTTCTTTGTCACTTATGCAGAAAAGTATGGGAAATTTGGTTTGCGTCAAACTCTCCGGCAGTACGATAAAACAAAATAATAACGAGATAATGCATTAAGACATGTATGTAATGTTTAATTTAGAGAATAATGTTCTTTAATATGTCAGTGTGTGTGTGGTGTGAGGATTCGGCCCGGCGGACGTGTGAATGATCCACGTTATTCAGTAAACGAGGGCTGTTTTCGGTGACCTTCTGCACACACGGTGTCTGCCCGGGTCGAGCTGAGCAGCATTCCATCGGCCTTTCATCATTCGGCAAACACAAAGACAACGGCCCGAGAAGTCCACCACCGACGGAAAACAGACACACACACGAAAAAGAAAAGAAAAATGGGCTTTATTCTTTCTCCCATTCCGTAACACATGTGTTGAAATGCTGTTTGACAACACTGAACCGGCTGTTGCAACACAATCTGCACCGGGGATAGGATGTGAAACGGAAACAGCTTCCCTAAGGCTGATGTGCTTTTGAAGTGAATGTGTGCGGCGGCGTGCGGCATTTGAAATTACTAACTGCCATGTATTGTGTGAAAAGCAGGCCTCCCAACCTTGCCGTGCCGTAGATCTCGACTAGTTGGAACAGGTTTGGGCAATCATTAACAACCACTGTGGCCCAGTCTCCTGTGACAGCGAGTTTAAGCTGAAAACCACAACAAGGGCTCAGCGATTCTACTATGGAAAGGTAGTCTACAAATAAGGACCTCCGACTCATATTTATAGTGATTTCTTTTGGGGTGGGGGGTTGTATATGGCTCAATTTGACTTAAAACAATGTAACTTAACATCAGTATCCCAATCCATATTCTTACATGTGCATTTACTCAAATTATTTAAAGGTACAGTTCCCCTTTTTTACTTCTTTTAAACACAAGTATTCATGTTTAGGGGTTCTACTCACGCCCCCAAATGTGCTTCAGTAGAGTTCCTTGCGTTATCTCAACCCTCGCATCAGTGTCGTGGCGACATGTCATGTGTTCGGGTGATGATCTCCATCTTACGAGGCAGCATTGGATATCATCACTCTCTCTAATACTGCCTGGTAATGATGATGATAGTCATCTTAAGACTGCAACCAGATCAACCGCTTTAGGAGCAGCGGGCTCCCGGCCGGGGCCCCTGGATCGGGCCCCCGGATTGGCCCAAACCCTTGGCAGAAATGGCTCTCAGGATCCATCTTACCTGACAGTGGTGGATTGTACAACTGTTGTTCTAACACTGTCTGGTAACGATGTTTCCTGGGAGGCTCTTTGGCTCTTCAGGGCGTTAAAATGAAGAAGAAAAAAATGTGAGCGACGTCACCGGAGGGTAAGCGTAATAAGCAGGGCGGGCTCTTCGCTCGGCGGCAGCTCGGCCCGGGAAACATATTTCTCAAGTGTCTCATTTATCTACTTTGAAGTCAAAACCAGGAAGGTTAACTTTGTGTTGTCGACCGCATACTTGTTTTTAAAAACATTTTTTATAAAGGCCCGAGGCAATCGGTGACACGTGAAAGGTCACAGATTACTTTACAGTGTTTGAAAGACAGGATATTAGGTCCGGTAAGAAATACACAAAACCTTTATGTGTGGGAGCCTTTTTTTCTATTTTGAAAACAGTTTGTTGAAGGAGAAATGAGAACGTGGGTTTATTTAATCCTCTAATGGTCCTAAAGGTCATCTTTTATGATTTTTCTCTTCTTGTTTGACTTCTTTACTCACTTCCCCGTCTGTTTTTGTTTTTTTCAAACTTTTTTATTGCAACCCTACCCCACCCAAATTAAAGAATAGCAGTTGGTTGATGGTTCCACCGGTCCAGCAGGGCCTTGTTTCCTTGTTCCCTTGTTCCCTCCCCTGAACAGTGTTGGTGTTTGTGTTGCGTGGCAGTGATTGGTCCGCCGAGCCATACCTGCGTGGCACATCCTGAAACTGACACATGAGCTCACCTGAGAGTGCTAAACTGGTAAAACAAAAACGGAGCTACAGATTCCGTGGCCTCCTCCCAGGTGTTGCTAAGATTTTATCCACTAAAGGACAATACTTAGTGTTTTAAGAAGCAATAAAAAGGACAAAAAAGAACTTTATATAGTCTGTTAACAATAGTGTGAGTAAAACTTACACTGATTTCCTGTACCTTAAAACAATGGAGATTAGATATAACTGAAAACGTTGAATAATTGTCATCAATGTCTGGACTTGAATGTGAATTTAATGAGTAAAGCCTTCAAACAGGACTTGAGAAACAGACAAATAACAGCGATGAAGCAAGCAGAGACCGAGTGTTTGTTTAGGGAGGGAGAATTACCCCGCAAATAACGAGCCGCACCTTTATTTGCCCACCCAGCTCCATTATTCAAGCCTCAGAAACATGAAACAGCTTTTTTTCCCCCTCTAAATTTTCTCCCATTTGTCCCCCTTTCTTTGCGTTGATGTCACTATTATTTGTTGTATTGTTAACAAAGCAGAACGAACCGGAGACGGAGACAATTCACCGAGCTCACTTTGCTTCGTTGCCTTTGGGCTGCTCGCTCGTGGCTTTTATTCTCACTCTGCATGCTTTGGGCCAATTTTTTAAACGCGTGGGTAAAATATATATTTTTTTAAAGGGTATCGTGTGTGTATAGAATCTGTGATCGCGGGCAAAAGAGGAAGCGCTCGTTTCAACCTGTCTCTGCTACACGCCGCTCTGTTTGTGCCATCCGGCTCTCCTCCTCCTCTATAAGCACAGGTGAAAAGCTCAGAGGTCATCCTTCCAGCCTGTTGATAGGCGTCTTACCAGACATGGTTAGATGTAATTAATGGTGTCTAATACTGTCTGGTAATGCCGTCCATTAAATGGCATTACCTTCTGCTCTCTTACTTCCTCCTCTCTCGCTCTTGTGCATCTGACATGCGGTGTGTATTGACAAAGGGCAGCGCAGGGAAGCACATCATCATATTTATAGCCGTGGCAGATGGGGCTGCATGGTGATGACTGGAACTAGGACCCTTGCACTGGAAGATTGATTGATTTCTCTGGGTTCCTTCCATGTGACTTGAGTCAAAGTTTCTCCACTGAGCAGCAGTCCAGGTTCAGGTTTTTCTGGGGGGACAAATTAGTTTCTATCAGGAATGTTAATATGAGTGCAAACATATTCCAGAAAATGCTGTAACATTTATCGGTTTGAAAGATCTGCTTTCTTCCTCCTATCGCAATAACTGAATTCCTTCTGGGGGGAAGCTGGCTCGTCTCCACGTACAGTAGAACAATGCACACAGCTTTTTGAGACCTCATTATCTCCGATGCACTGTGTACTATACTTCACTATGTTCCTGTATTGACTGAGATATCATTTCATGTAATGTCAAAAGAAAAGATTCAATAAAATGGGATAAAATGTTTAAAAAATGCCTCTCTTGTTCATTTTTTTTTCTTCGTAAAAGAAATATTTTCAGAATCAGTTTTTCCCTTTTCAACTTAAAAAAGAAAATAAATCACATCTCCTGTTTGCTGGCCCTTTTGTGGCAGTTTCTCTGGTCATTGTGAACTCTCCCTTCAGCCAGACCGGAATGCCGAGCCCCAGTCAGGTGTGGATCGGGTTACTGCCGAACAGAGCTTCTTTTTAAATGCCTCAATTTACCCATGAGGTCCCCCCCCACCCATACCCCCCCACCCACCCACCTCCATCAGCTAAGCCCTCATTGTGTCCCGGTCTATGGCGCTACACAGTGGGCTAGCTTGATAAACCGAGGAGCACAAGGCTCGTTTTCACTGCCAGGTCCGTGGGCCACTTACAGTTGGGCTGCCTTCGCCGACTGAAAACCACACTCTGAGTCCAGATTGTGGTTCGCAATTACAGAGTTACAGGGGAAGGGTTTTAATTTGTTCCCATTTTTTTACCTCCATTTTCTGAGCACTGTTATCTCCCCTCTCTCTCTCTGCAACGGACACACATCCAGAGCCAATAGCACGGCTACGGTGTTTAATTAGGCCTGTTAGCTCAGGGGTTCAGTTGACTGGTTAAACGCAGCTCTGATTTTATCAGCTAGAACGCAAACACAAAAAGCCATTTAGCCATTAAACACAACAGGCCCCGGGGCCTCATTGGCCGCCCGTGCTGCGGAGACTTACATTCATTAGCTTTCCACAAATAGTTTGTTATTCCTAGAAATATTCGTATCCCATTTCTGTTGGAAATTGTGCCTGACAAGCATTGCAATTTGAATATCTTAACCTTGAAGTAGTCTTTTTCTTTTTTTTTAAGTCATCGTCATTTCTGTGAATCACAGGTGATGAAAAGGGTTTCCTGTAACAGCTTATACAAATAAAGATACGGATTCTGAGAGGAAGACAAAAGGCTTCTTAATCATTAATCTCATGGCGTTTACAGCAGAGTCGCCTTTCACGGGACTGTGAACACACCATTGCATCTATCTGAGGAACCACAATGCAGAGAAACATACATGTGTGTGTGTGTGTGTGTGTGTGTGTGTGTGTGTGTGTGTGTGTGTGTGTGTGTGTGTGTGTGTGTGTGTGTGTGTGTGTGTGTGTGTGTGTGTGTGTGTGTGTGTGTGTGTGTGTGTGTGTGTGTGTGTGTGTGTGTGTAGGCCTCGAGTATTTAAATGATTGTTTTCCTATTGACCGGAGGTTAGCAACACATTGCTGAAGCAGACAGGTGTATCCATGCTTAAAAGGCTGAAGATATTGTCATGGCTCACTGAGTCATCATTAATGGGTTTTTTAACACCTGGGCTTTTCCTATAATGTCTACTACGAAAAGAACACAAACAAAATCCAATGTGGAACAAACACTTTTTTTCAGTGGTGTGAATGCTGGGCAGACCTGTTTTGAGTTTAGTTTTGAGTTTAGTATTCATCAGGTATCTTGAACATATTCAGACTAAGTAACAAGTTTATCATTTTGTGCCATTTTGCTGCCGTAAAAATAATAATACAAAAAATAAAATTAATCGCAAACAATTATTGTGAACAATTCTGATGTAAATGCATTTATACAATGCAAAGAGAAAAATGAAACAAATCCACACTATTCAGAAATGTTATACTAACACGAGCCGGTAGACAAAGCTGACTGGATGACTTATTTACTTAACTGGCATCAGATAAGGTGAAGCATTTACTTTTTGCCAAGATGGACACCATCACCACCAGTGCAGATCAACTGCAATCACTGGATATGTGTTTATAACAAAAAACTGGAAATTGCCTTATTAGAAAATACAACTTTTACTTTGCATTAATGATCTCCCCAAAACATAAATCACTCATCCCCCCTCCCCCTGTCGGTCCAATGCTTGATTTGTGATGCTCGTGGTTTTACATTGCAGCACAGAAAGACACTAAAGTAAAAAAAAATGTTTAAAACGTCATTATCATACAAACAAAAACACTCTACAGGCGACCGTAACTCCACTACTTCCTCCCCCCTCGGTGACGTCACACTGCAGAATCACATTCCTCACTGGCAGAGTGCCTGCAGAGGATTCCTGCACCGGTCTGTGCATGCTTGGTGCAGTCAGACCACTTTTCCTGCACGACTGCCGGCTGTGGATGAGGAGGCTCGAGTCCCTTCGCTGGGCTGGAACAGGAGCAGCGCAGCGGCTGAGCGGCTGTGACATACCTGCAAGTTGGGCTGATGCACATTCCATCTCAGGAGCTGCCACACACTCATGCTGGGAACTCCTTTGGCGGTCTGCAGTCAGTTACAGAGGATTGGACCTGGTTATATGACTATGGGTGCGGACGGAAGCATTGCCACATTGAAGTTAGGTTTTATGCTTTTTAGTGAGCTCTACGACAATCTGTGCTTTGTAAAAATCCCTTCACTGCTTGGAACATATTGTATATACATTTATAGCGTAAAAGTCAAGACACAGCACACATATTAGCAATGTAGGTACAAATATTCAGTCCCGAAGAACAGATCCCATTTGGCAATTTTCTGAAACATTCAGACGGATCGTCATAAAATCAACGTCTTTATTACTTTTAATGCAAAAAGTGGTGTGCTGTTGGTGGTGCTGGCACTTTTTAATTAAAAATGAGATACTTATATCCTCTATTATAGTATGTTATATTCTGTCTCATAATGACCCATAAGGAATGAATGAAGGAAAATATAGATGGTGGATAAAGAAACTTCCCTTCCCCAATACACAGCTGTGTGGAGTGGGCAAGCCCGTCTAAAAAACAACTACACAGGATGGTTATCACTTTCTTTATTGACCCGGGAAACGTCTGCCACTTTACAGATGGTAGTCCGCGTAAGCTGCTAGCCTGACGCTAATAGCGGCTACGTTAGCTTCAGCTGAAATCAACGGGGGAAATGACAAACAACCACTTGATTGGACAAGTCTTGTCAAAGGTTTGACTTTAGCCTTCTTTGGGACACTTGGTGTGTTAGCTTTGTGTTGTATATTAAGATATTGAGGCATCAGCACTAATATTCTCTCTGATGTCATTTTGAGCGGGACCTTCGACACAGTCGGCCGCCATCTCTTCGTTTTTTCTGGTGAATTTCCAAAACAGTTGAATGGACTCCCCTCAGGTACTCAGTTACACTCCTAAGAAAACCAAAGCACATACATGTCAAAGCTGCATGGCCACTGATTGTTAATTAAACATTGAAACAATGCATGGGAATGAATGCTTCACATGAACTGAGGCCTACATATCCATGGCAGATAAGCACTCACACACTTCCAGGAGCGTGGACAACTAACCATTTGTGTCAGTGATATTGTTTTTCCTCCCCAGCGCTGTCATGATATGTTGATACATTTCACCGCGACTGACGTGACTGATTTCTGAAGTGTTGACTGGCACCAGCACTTGTTGCATCAAGCACTTAGTTGCTGTATTTTAAGGCTTAGTGAACCTGAAGCATCAACTGCCTCGTTCGGCTGCGTCCGTGCCAAAGTCTGCTATCGGTGAGTCATTTTCCACTTCAAATCCAAACGGTATTCCTCTTGTGTGTCGTTTCATAACTCCGGAAGGCGTAAGCAACATAATGAATGTGATAATCCAGGAGGTTTCCATGCGCATCACGTACGTTTGTTTCTCTGCATTAGGAGTTACCACGGAGGCTCAGCTGGGCGGGACTGAGGCAGCTTTTCTCCCCTCATGATGACAGAAGCTGCATGGGAGAACATCGAGTCTTTATTTCAGAGCCATGTCAGGGATTTTTACATTGCATAAACCACATCTTTTCCAAATATCAAGCTACCTTAAAAAAAAATCTAAATTATGAATCACTTCGATGGGTTTATGTCTCAACCGTGAACCCTCAACAGCACTCAGATTTAGAGCCACGTTAGGGTTAAAAAAAAAGAAGACTCGCAGACGTACAAGGTCAACATAGACGCCGCGTGTATTTGATTTCAATATTTTTACAACTCTGCCTCGAGACAAGTGTTAATCCGAGGCCACAAATGTGCATACGGCACAAGCATTTTCACATGTTGTCGACCAGTCTCGGTGAAATTCCACGTCTTTGTGTCTCCGTCTTGCATTCATCGCCAGTGGGACGGCGTGAATACAGACCCTGGGAACAAAATGTCGCCGCCCCCCTTCCCACCCCCTACTACGGTGTAATTCTGCACGGAAGACATGAATAGCAGGAGACAGAGAGACCCTATTTGAGCCGAGCCTTTCTTTTCATCGAAACTTAACTCCATTCCCTCCACTACAACACCTTGACAAGGAGAATCCCTCCAAATAATGGGTTGTGTGGGGACACCATTGCTGCAGGCTGCATCCTTGTAATTGCTGAGCACTTCCTGGTACAGGAGGCGGTTGGGATGACATGGGATTGGGCAAGTCTCCAAAGACACACACACACACACACTTTATGGTGTAACCGCCCTGACACACACACACAGACACACACAGTACTTCTCGTCTAAAGATATATATTGATTCTCGTTTTTCTTTCTGATGAAACACATTCTTCTGTTTTTTTAAAAACACTTCCGCAAACGATCCACGATTCGGAGGATGTAGCGATGTTTTTTTCTTCCGTTTTCTTCTTCTGTGTGTGGTTTGTTTGTAGTGAATAGCAGACGCACTGGCCTGTTAGCATGAGCAGAGGTGGACGCCATGGACGGAAGAAAAAAAAGACCATGAGACGAGTTCCAAAGCAGAAACTCAAAGAAAATCCAAAGTAAAAGAAGTCGCACATTTACACACTCTGATCGATTGGCAGACGGAGATCACGTCGAAATAGGAACGGTATTCATTAACATTTTAACCGTGTAATATGTAAGACAAAAAAAGGGAACATACAGATAGCAACACAAAATACACACACACACACACACATTCACAAAGACTCTTGGCAGATGGCGGACCGTGAGGTCGACAGGGTTGTAAAACAAGCCAGTTCCCTTTGTTCACCTACGCAGCCCTTTGCACAGTGTGTCTATCAGATGGCGGCTCTTTATCAAGGTGTGGCCAAACACTGGCTCCACACAAAGCTCTGTTAAACAGGAATATGGGAGGCCCGCTTCTAATAACTGGGGTGCTGCGGCTGCACTGGCATCATTGCCAAGCAAGCTCTCTCTCTCACGTAGCTGTGTGTGTGTGTGTGTGTGTGTGTGTGTGTGTGTGTACACGACTGTCTGCTGGCTGCCGCTTCCTCATTGTAAGTTTAGTTCTGCTTGACGAGAGTAACGGCACATACTTGAGGGGTTCGATGGCGCCGACAGTTTGCTTTTTTTTGCGATGACATATGAGGAGACGGGGACTTTGTGGTTTTTGGGTTATTGTTAAAAGTTAGAATCTGACTGGCTGTGTTAGCTTGTGCATCTTGGGAAATCAGTTAATTTCTCATACGTTATAACAATGCCCAATCTGCTTGAAATGTTCTACATGCATTGTAAAATGTCTTGTAATAATGGCTCAAGTCATCTTTATTCGTTTGTTGTGTGACGTTTTTGTAAAAAAAAAGAAGAAAAGTTCCACTCTTGACGTCGGCCATTATTCTTCAAGGGTAGAAGGAGAGGAGGAAGAGGACGTAGGAAAATGTTCACCAGAGGTGGAACATCGTCATGAGGAGACAATCTTCTTTTTTTGTCAAAGATTTACTTCGGCCATTATATTAGGAAGGTGACGAAAATATAACATAACATTATACATGCGCCCATAACCTACAGGAGTTCAGTGTTTTTTAGAATCTGATTTGGGTCATTTTGGGGAATGTCCTACAATAATGGCTCAAGTCATCTTTTTTCTTTTCTTGTGACTTTTTTGGAGAAAAAAAAAGAAGAAATGTTCCACTCTTGACGTCGGCCATTATTTTAGGAAGGTGCCGAAATATAACATACAATTATAAATGCGCCCCTAACCCACAGGAGATGGGTGTTTTGCGTCACTCCCGGTTACCTTACTGCGTGTGTAATTAGACGGTTGCATGGAGGCTGGGTCTGAGAGGCAGCCACCCCTGCCTGTCAATTATCAGACTGTTGGGAGGAAGAAAGGAGATCATGCGTAATTGCCAACCGTGGCTTGGCCTGGGTGTTTCCTCCCCTGTCAAATCACTGAGACAGAATAAATGATAAGTAGATTTCCCAATGCGGGCAGACAAACACTATGTTGCTCAACTGCATACCTGCCACTGGATTTGGCACGAGACAATATGATTCATGATGATGTCTTGCCATAAAAAAATAATGATTCCAGCAATGATTCAGGTGGTTGAGTTTAAATAAACTGAGGTTCACATTAACCGTAATATATAAGATAGTGTCTGGGAGTGTTACGTTTAATCAAATCAAATTTCATCAGAAGTTATGTTATATCCAAAAGGAGAGAGATACAGCAGTAATAATGTATCATGTGATCACACAGCCCTCTACACTTTTCCTTCAGAATTTGAAGCATAACTTTTAATATATACAGGACTGTCTCAGAAAATTAGAATATTGTGATAAAGTTCTTTATTTTCTGTAATGCAATTAAAAAAACAAAAATGTCATGCATTCTGGATTCATTACAAATCAACTGAAATATTGCAAGCCTTTTATTCTTTTAATATTGCTGATTATGGCTTACAGCTTAAGAAAACTCTAAAATCCTATCTCATAAAATTTTAATATTTCCTCAGACCAAGTAAAAAAAAAGATTTATAACAGCTGAGTGTTTGTCAAGGCTCAGGAAACCCTTGCAGGTGTTTCGAGTTAATTAGACAATTCAAGTGATTTGTTTAATACCCTACTAGTATACTTTTTCATGATATTCTAATATTTAGAGATAGGATATTTGAGTTTTCTTAAGCTGTAAGCCATAATCAGCAATAAATCAGAATAAAAGGCTTGCAATATTTCAGTTGATTTGTAATGAATCCAGAATGCATGACATTTTTGTTTTTTTAATTGCATTACAGAAAATAAAGAACTTCATCACAATATTCTAATTTTCTGAGACAGTCCTGTAGATAACCATTCAGGCTTTGCGGGTCAGTGTGTGAAATGCAGCAAAGGATTAGATTAGATTAGATTAGATATTCCTTTCTTAGTCCCACAGTGGGGAAATTTCAGGATCACAGCAGTGGGTGCATTAAGAGAAAATAAAAATAAAACACAAAACACAATAACAATACTAAATAATACAAAATACTAAAACAAAAATACTAAATATACAGAGGAAAAATAAAGTGCTGAGTTTGCCAAGATCTCTTGACGACGTCTCCTCGCGCTGGTGCAGATTGTCTATAGATATGGGGCAAGACAATCAGTATACAATGTAAGATGGACATCGTTATATCTACATAACATATGAACCATGGACATAATTAAGCCTTTTTTACTCCTTTTCTATGGAGAAATGATTATTTTGCCTCTGGTGTCAGGAAATTAGACCCTGCAAAACGATAGCAAATGCATTTTGATTGACACCTCTGCTCTCCGGTTACCGCCGGGTTCACACAACAGAGGCGAACGGGCAATTAATATTGAATGAAGCTAAACTTAGAGGTGGGGCAGGCGTGGGATACATAATCTTGAGTCGTTATTTTAATTTTTTTCTTGAGCTGCTGCTGAAACTGTTGCCGGGGGTCCCGTTACCAGAGTCGGGTTTCAGTGGATTTCACTGCTGACACACCATTTGATTTCTCCTCTGTCTGTCCTTCAGCGATCGGGTTGGCTGTTGGTCTCGGCCCTGCCATGTTCTTTTCAAGTATATATATATTTATATAAGTATATATATATATATATATATACTTATATAAATAAATAAAAAGATTTCCCAGGTTTGTCAAATGTAATATTAATGTGACACTGCATTAAGGGCCATCGTCACAGTGGGGCCGTTACACAAGTTAAGGGTATAGGCTTGGTTTACAGAAAGTGAATATATGTGTTTATCTTGGAGAGGGGATGAGGGGATGAGAGGATGAGAGGATGAGGGGATGAGGGGATGAGACACAACTATATGTCAGAATAAACAAAAGAAAACTATACAGAGAGTTTTAGGGACAGTGTGCCTGAACATTTTTTTTTAGGGTTAGGGTTAGGGGGGGGGGGTCACCACAATAATGTGCATGTTTAACATTTGCTAATTATCTCAAAAGGAGGATGTGGTATTATCATTAGTGTTGCAGGTATTTCTGTCAAAATCGTGGCCAAATACACATTTTCAACCCGATGATGGCACCAGATGTAAAGTTAAGGGAGCTGCCACATGATGACTGAGGAGACACACACCTGTACGACAGTTGTTTTTTACCTGGCCAGTACAGTACTGTTAATGAAGGGTAAACTGCTTATTTTCTTCTTTTCCCAAACTCCTCAGTGCTCTCCGACTCACAATAACAAACATTGTATTCCTTGGTCTCCACGTCTGTTTACAGTGTCACTGCACAGCAACAAAACAAAAAAATCATATTCAGCGATCTGCACCAGCGCGAGGAGACGTCGTCTCGTGGAGCCCTGCAGCGAAGTCCAGGCAGAAGAGGAGCAGCAACGAGGGGACGAAGCAGAGAAGGAGGCAGCGGAGGTTTCCTTAAGGGGACGAGCGGTAGCATGCAGGAAACTGGACTAGAGCCGGTCCACAGGGAGGAGAGAGCCAGAGAGGGGTTTCCCCACATGTCTGTCAACCGGGAACTCCGGGATAGAGGGTCAGGTGTGTGTCGGGGAAGGCGGGGACGCCAAGTGTGATGTCATTTGTTGTCTTTTCCATATGTTGACCCTTTATCGCAGCATTACACAAAATGCAATTCACATATACATCACATGTCATTTAGCTGACGCTATCATCCAAAGCGACAATCATTCATACACCGTAGACGCAGCTACAGGGAGCAACTCAGGGTGAAGTGTCTTGCTCAAGGACACATCGACTAGGGCGGGGATTGAACTGCCAACCCCCTGATTGGAAGAAGGACCTGTAACCACCGACCCACAGTCGCCCACTCACTGTACATGTGTGCTTTAAAAAAAAAAAAAGGCTTCATTCAATTCCGCGGAAGGCGCACTGAAGCACAAAGAAATTAATGTGAATGTTCAGATCGCAGGTTTCTAACGTCTTCTTCAAATGTTTTTACGAGGAAGGAGATGCATTTCACACTTTTTTCTTTTGGACCTCAGTGATACGCACAATGTGTCCGCTGACCCACAGTTGCCCGAGTCCTGTCACTAAATGCAAAGTGACAAAGCATATGAATTTGTGTGAGTATGAGTGTCACGACTTTTCCACCTTCATAGTTATATTCACTCTGCCTGCTTCATTAACTCTCCTGTCATTCCAGATCCTGTCATCCTCACCTGATTGTCTCTCATTCCCTTCACCTGGTCCTCACGCCCTTCTCACTTGCCTCTGATCACCTCGTTAGTCCCTCATTCCCTTCACCTGGTCCTCACGCCCTTCTCACCTGCCTCTGATCACCTCGTTAGTCCCTCATTCCCTTCACCTGGTCCTCACGCCCTTCTCACCTGCAGCCCATCCCCTCATTAGTCCCTCACTATTTAGCTCCCTCACTTCCACTTGTCCTCTGCCAGATTGTCTTGTGTGTTGTTGCCAAACTCTCCAGCGAATTCCGAAATATTAATTCTGATCTGCCTGTCGACCCGACTTCAGATTTTTGCCTGCCCCTTTTTGCATTTGTTGCCCTATTTGATGGACCACCCGGTTTTGACCCTGCCTGAATTTCCAAGAAAAGATCCTCCTCCTGCATTCCTGTTTACGAGTTGTGCTTTTGGGTTCCGGTACCTGTAACCCTTATAATGAGTGACTGTGTGCGTGCATGACTTCTATGTGTGTGTGTGTGTGTGTGTGTGTGTGTAGAAGCATCAGGTGCGGCGGGAGAGGTCCCGGTGGAGCCAGATTGTCTTGTGTTTCCAGCCCAACCTCTCATGTGTGACTTGATAAGTCAATATATTTCTTTGTGTTCTGTTCTGGATTATTCTCTCGGTAAAGATAATTATTTGCAGTCGTGCATTTGGGTCCACCCTAATCACCTCGTGACATATTCTTTAAACAGCTGAAGACACAATGCCATTCATTTGTGAACCATCTTTGCTTCTTTCTTTTTGCACCTCACAGGAAGCTGAAAATGCAGGAGTTTATTCCCAAGACCTTCTGCATGGAAGTGAGGGAGGCTTTCTTCGCCCAGCAGGAGGGTAAAATGGCCAAACACCGCGCATACGTTAACCTTTAGTGCAGTAGTAAGACATCCGAAGCATCCAGATGCAAAAACAACACAACGCTGGTTTAACTGGATTTAGTGTTTATTTAGAAGGCTTCGGTTTTTAAAATGACATCAATCAAACGGGACTCGTCATTCATCCAGGAAGGCAAGAAATAATAATTTGTGCTAGGCGACGTTAAGACAACAGTCGCCTTGGTGATTGTTTAACCAAGAGAGGCTGAGGACGTCGGAAAATAATGCACTCCACGTCCCATAAGGCCCCCTGATTAAATCACATGGGGAACATGCTGCTGCCATAGAGATGAGTCAGCAGAGGGCAGGGCTGAGACACAAACACCACGTGGATCGGCTTCAGGACCGAGGCATTGAAAATATCATATATATATATATTTAATATGACATTTATATTTGTCATATTAAATATGAAAAATATTTTTGGGACCAGAGATGACGTGAACCATCGGTTCCTGTATTGTTTCCTAGAAATACTGAACAGACACACGGCGTTTTGATAAGTGGTGAGCGGGGTATCACAAACATGGTTATCACTATGTAAACAGGAGAAAGACACAGACAGCTGGTTGAGATCTCTGGCTGACGGATGAATCTGTGGGAAATAAAAAGAAAGACGGGTCTAAAACAGCATCATATGTCAGTGGTGGAGGACATTTTGATAATTAGTTTTTAAAAACTATTACGTAAGGGTTGAATCATTATTAAATACAAGTCCTGTTTCCATAAGCATAGCCGCAAAAAGTACTCATTATATGATATGATAGCCTCCGTCAGAGGTATATTTGACATATATTGTTTAATGATGCAGGAACATGTAAGCAGAATTTAAATGTTGTTACACAATGTTAATTCACACATGTGGGACTTTTAAGTTAGTTTTTTGGGGGATTTGAACATTCAAATAAAGTGGCGGAAAGTACACATGGTGTCCTTAAAAATTCAGGAACAGCAACTTATGATAGCAGAATTCCACAGAAGAAAGATGCAGAAATAGAAGGTGTATAACAGGACACCCCAGTGTCTCCAGACAGAGAATAACTTTATATTTCGTCCCCTCAGATGTCATCGGCTGTTGATCGACCTGAGGCACCGTTGTGACTGTTCCCAGGTGTGAGATGAGAGTCCCATGTGGGTCCGTAAGCCCACGGCTCTGTCCCGAGGCAGAGGCCTCTCTCTGCTGGAGAGCCAGGAGGACGTGGCGGTTGGAGACTGAACCTGCAGGACACGGAGGACGGACAGGCCAACGGGAGGATGCTCCACGGCCGGCCTCAGGCGCGCATCGGCCAACAGTGGGTGAACACACACGTAGCGGTGAGAAGGAATATCATACGTCATGTCTCCAAAAGATATAGAGGCAACTTCTTTGTGGACAAAATTAATGTCATTTTTCCTCTATGGAAACATTAAATTACATTACATGTCATTATATTACATCACATGTCACTCAGCAGACTCTTTTATCCAAAGCGACTTACAATAAGTTCATCAACCATGAAGACAAACTCAGAACAACAAGAATCAAGGAAGTTACATTTCTTCAAGAAAGCCAAACTACAAAAATACCATGATTTATTCCATGAGGAATACCATAAGTAATAGCATAAGTAATACTATAAGGAATGCCATAATGAATACTATAAGTAATACCATGAGTAATATTCTAAGTAATATGAGTAATACCATGAGTAATACCATGAGTAAAACATTATAATGAAACGTTGATGAAGCTGTTGTAACTGGAGGTAAAGGGACATTTCTCCCTCAGTTCCATCCAGAGGCCGCTGCTCCTGAAACAGAAGAAGCTCCTTCCTCCTATATATATATATATATATATGTGGCACCATGGGACATTTTAAGGGCAAATATTGTTGTCAGAATTGTTATTTGTATTGTGTTAGTACCTTGCCCCCATCATCCTTATTTAGTTATCATTTTAAACGCTTTGTGTTAACTTAAAACTCACCTGCTTTCACCTGAAGTAGCTCCAGGGCGATACATGTGTTCGCCACTAGGTGGCAGTATTTTGAGTTAAGTTTATTCACACATATATTCACGCTACTTTGCATTTTTGTTTTAAGAATATATATATATTGCCGCGAAGTACGAATGTATTGAGCTTTCTGCACAACAGCGTCATCTGGTGGATCTGGTGGGGCAGTGACAACACCTGATCACACCTGACAACAGTACAACAAACGGTACAATGAACACGTATTCATTGTTTTGAGTCTAACCCCTTTAATGTGTTATCGTGACACGTTGAAGTGGAGACAACACCCCACAGGGTTCACACACATGTTGACAAACGGATTTTCATGACTTTAAACCAAATTTCCATGAACAAAGATTTTGTGAAACCTCAGTGTATACACGAGTACCCAATAGTTTGATTAAAAGAATAAATATTTATATAAATGTTTATTCTTTTAATCAAACTGCGTAAATGAACATGTGAATATAACACATTTCCATCACTTTTCCCAACCTTTTGGGATTACATTTTTTTTAAGGACTTGTCCAGGCCTGGAAATAACCATTTTTAAATTCCATAACTTTTCCAGGTTTTTCATGACCGTACGAACTCTGGAGTTACAGAAACCTGCCGTCAAACTGTGCACACTATGAGAATTATAAATGTATGAATGAAAAGCGTATGGCATTAGAATGTCAATTGTACACAATGTTTTAACTTCATAATTTAATACGTTGCATTTCCAGTAGCTTATCATTCAGGTGAGACAGTATAAAAGATGCATTGTGGTCCAATTCTGTCATTAATAAAGCTTGTCTTCCCATCCTTGGCTAAGACGCGTTAGATGTGACTTCTCTCCATTCAATAGTTAGCAGTCAACAATTTAAAGCCTAATGAGGTATTGCATCAGTTTTAAGTTTTCTAATTTTTGGCATAGCTTCAAAAAGGTTTCACCTTGAACTGTGAGGCCGTCGCTCATCAGTTCATTCTTGTCGATCTGTAGAGCATGACCGATCATAGCTGCTACGTTTTGTGTTATTTGTTCAGGTTAAATGACGCACACGCCCCTTATTTCTGCAGAGCGAGGTGGCACTAATCGACGTTTCGACATGCTCCCACTGAGAAAGAAATGAGCCAATCATTACGATAGATCAGACAAATAAATCATTGAAGAAATGCAACCACAACTCTTCAGAAGGCGAGACGCGGAGAGGAGGATTATCCTTTAACCACAAGGTTCACGGTTCAATCCTCAGGCGCTTCCTGTCTGCATGTTGAGCCATTGAGAAATGATATATTTATTTAATTCCAGACTCATGAGTCCATAAAGCAACAAATACAACAACAATATATAAAATACTCTACAATACAGGTACAATCACTGCAGTTAAAACATCGAAACATACAAACACTTGTTCCAATGTTTCCAGAAACGAGAACAATACCTTGTATTACTCTGTTGGCTCGGTTAAGGCTTTTATAATTAAATTTTCTGAGTAACTTAATCATCATTTAAATTTATATATAAAATGCCTCAATACAGCATGAGTGGGAACATTGAGTCAAGATTTCAAGGTTTTTTATTTTCCATTTGTGCATCGACCAACAGTCCAGACACATTGGAATTATTGTGCAGGGCTCTCCCAGTCGAGAGGTAAAAACACACTTTAATAAGAAAAATATAAAAACACACGATACATAAGGTGGTAGTATGTACACTATGAAATACAGTTTTAAAAACAGGTTCTAAACATAAGGAGAGGGAAATGTTAATAAATAGGCCCTGAGTGCTGTTGCTGGCTTGTGTAAAGAGGGGAAGGGGGAGAGTTATTTTGGGGTATTGCACATTTTGAGAGGTGGAGATAGTGCACAGATTAGAATATTGCACATAGTAAGAGTAATGTTTCACATATTGCACATAAGCGAGCTGAGGTGGTGTTGGGTTGTTGTTTACACATTTTTCAATGTGTACTAGTTTTGTTTTGGCATCGGTCTGACTGCGGCAGGGAAGAAGCTGTTGAAAAAGCACGTGTCCTGTGGGTGACGATGCCGT